>NW_010319713.1:17855-29480 GCF_000700745.2 Antrostomus carolinensis
GTCTGTCTTGCACCGCTCTAGACAATACATACCAGCAACATTCAGACCTCTAATATGATTTTTTTAATTGAGACCTTTATAACTCTTTACAGTAGCTAGAAGAAATTTACTCCTTTTGTTTGCATGAAGATAGAAGCAGGAGGAACTGAAAATGTGGAATGAACCTGATTTAATCAATAACAAGACAAGGTTTTCTGAAGGTAACTGAAGTTCCCTCTAGGAAACAAGTGTAGTCTTTTGGTTGATTAGAGGGAACAGTTTACAATCAGGGCTGATAGAAATGAATATGCCAGAGAAGAGGTGATCCTCTTGGCCTTTCCTCCTAAAGGAAGCTAGTTCAAGCATGAGGAGGCAGTAAAATAAACATGGTAAAAATAAACAGTAGTCAGAATATACCCAGTCTTGTGAAAAGTACAGTCTTTTAGAGTCGTAGTTTCTGATTTTTCATAATGGGATTTTTGGTTTCTGTAAGAATTTTTTTAGCATAAAATAAATGATTTTTTTGTTCCTTGACTGAGGAAAAAGATCCTGGTACTTCACAACACAACACCAAATAGTTGTCAGGAAATATTTCTTGAGTTATTTCTGCCATTAAAATAAACTTTTGTTGTTGAAGCTAAATGCAATATCTGGTCTTCAGGGCCAAGAGTTAAAGACATAAAAAACCAGTGGTTCAGCATAACAGTGAAAGCAGGAGCTCCCAGACTAGCTAAATACAATTTCTGTGTGCAAAATGGGGCTTGCTTTCTGATCAGAACACGTCATTCATTTTGTAAATTACTTCAGGGATGCCTGGGTTTTTTAAACTTTTTTTTTAAATGACTGTTCAGTACAATGCTGTTGGTACCCAACCAATTCGTTCTAATAGTATTTATCACTTTTACATCCATCATTATTTCCTTTGTAAATAGACACTTCCTGTAAGACATGAGTAAATGGCTGGGTCTCAAATCCTTTCTGCTGCAGAAAAAGGATCAATAACTGCAGTGAGTCACAAAACACTTATTTTGGCTTGTTTTACAAGAATGTTCCTGACTTAAATTGTATTACCTGTCTCAGAAATGTGGAAAAAGAAAAATATGTCTTTAAATACTCATTAAGTTAAAATGTGAAACAGGAAGTGAGATTTACGTTTTTTACAGACAAGACAAATCTTTTATAATTAAAAAAAATGCTGAAACCAAATGGTTTTTCTAGAACATTAAATCATTTAGGAAAAAAAGTTTGGGTTTTTTTTTATAGTTTCCAATTGTCCAATCAGTATTTTATAAGTAATTTTACCCTCTGGAACAATTTCTGGTAGATTAGTTGTAAATTGGCATTTTTCATGTTATTTTGTTTAATGTATGTGCCTTTTGCAGATCTCTGTGTGTGTTTGGTTGGGGTTATCGGTTTCTAAAGGTTTAGTTAATGTTTTTTCAGGTGCATTTCTGGTAAGTTAACTGTAACAGAGTTTTTAATCACTGTACTTTGTTCAGAAGTAAAAGGTTTTCTCTACATGAAACCATCAAAACCTTTGTTAAAAACTATGCAAGCTATTTTGTGCAATTGCTGCTTCCCTTCTAAGTTGAGGGAGTTGATTATTATTTTGAACAGCTTTTGTAGTCTCCTTTCTTCATGTACTTTTTGGTGTCCACCTGCGTTTTTTAGAGCTCAGATGAAAGGACAGATTGGCATGTAAGGAGGGATTTGGAGGATAATTTATTGTAGAAGTAGGAATTTTTCCTTCAGGTAGAAATAGCTGGGAGTTCTTTAGTTGCTTTTAAGTGGGGAAACAGTGTGGTTATGTTATTCTTATGATAACTTTGTGTAAATATATAAATATAATTTAGTCTTTTACTGTTTATCCATGTAAACTAGGCAACATACGGAAGTTTGGGGTTTTTATAATATGCTTCTCGCCCTTTCTTTCTTTGTGTGGAAAATGTTTGCAGTTTTATTTATACATGACTTCTTCAGTTCTAATGCAGTGATATTTAATACCCCATTCACAGGATGGGGTTTATCTTCTGCCTGTCACCATGTTATTAAATAACTGGAGAGTTAACTCCTGAGCCTGATTTCTGAAATGTCAACTTTAAGCACTGGGATGGAGGAAAAGGCAGGAAGGAAGCTGCTTCTCTTTATGAGTTGGAAATGACATCCTTCAGTGCAGCTATGAGGCGTTTCATAGTGGCACAGAGCATTATTAGAGGGCAAGTCTTTATCTCTTACAGAGAGAGGGTCAGACGCAGTGGGCCCAGACCCAGGAAAAGAAACCCTGTACCACCCCTGTTGGCATCAGAGCCCCTGAAAACGCTTGGTAAACTACTGCCTGACTTTGGGCAAGGTCCGTAGGCATACTAAGTCTTGACCTTGAAGTCCGATGGGCACCTGCATTTCTAGTTTAGGATGTGTGCAGGTATTTGAGGTTGACAGAGCTGAGTGACTCAGCCATGTTTTTATTCTTGACACCCAGTCAAGTCCAGAAAATAGATGTTCTTCTGTCTGTTCCCTGAGGGCTCAACTCAGCTGGCGTTTTTGAGGAATACCAATCATATCTGTGTGTGAGTCAGAAAATGTGATGGTTGCTGCTGCTTTTGGCTCCCTTGTTTTCCCTGAGAATTGCATGTCATATGAGAAGTCCAAAACTTTGCATTGAAATTGTTAAGGTAATTACGTCCCTGATTGGATTTAGTACTAAGTGACTTGCTCAGTGTCCAGTAATATTTTATTTGCAAGTCTAGGATTGATGAGATTTTAACTTTTGACCTGTGCTCTCATTATCTGATTATGTTGTCTCTGGCAAACTGTTCAGGTTTCGCTAATGACTATTTCTGCTAAGGAGGAAACTGCTACAAAAGATGATCTGATTATTTTTAATGGATTAAATGCACTAGCATATCTTATTTACAGTCTTTATGGTAAATGGACATATTATTGCAAGTAAAATGTATGAAAAACAGTAATCATTCAAAGATAGCATGATTCTTTATTGCCTAGGCTAATGTATTTCTCTCAGGCACACATGGTCTTACTGAGAGTATGTGGCTTTGAAACACTCAAAGAAACACTGTTTGAATGGCATAGTATTTCCTGAAGAAAGAAAAAGCTCTGGTCTGTATCCTTCTCAGCACTCAAGACTAAGTAACATGACTGTTAAAAGCAAGCTCATGTATGGTATTTCTTCAACAATAGAAGTGTTGCTTGTTGAGAATTGTAGCTGCAGACCATATATCAGAAAATTTCCTGGGCTGTATTGTCCACCACAGAGACCTCAATCAATCCTTCCAGTGTTTAAGTGTTTCTGTGTGGTGGTGGTATTCACCACCTGCCGTCTGGTAATGGTTTTGAACAATGTCGTAGTCATCAAAAACCTCAAGAAACATGACAAATAATGAGTAGCAGTATTCTTCCATGTTTCACTTAGAGAGGAGAGAGTGATTTAGCACAGCCTTGTGTGGGAGTTTTAAAGTATGTGCAGAACCGCTAACTCTCAGGAAGGACGGTCTGTGCTTAAATTGGGGGCTACAGTATAATGCTGCAAGCCCACATTATAATCTTCTGCCTGGATTTTACTGGCTTTTTGCAAAACACATAAGCACTGATTTCTTTAAGAAGGCTTATTTTGGTCATCCAGCTCCCCTGTGTTTAATCCCTTGAGCACAAAAAAAACCCAACAAAAAACAACCCGAACAGTAACAAGAGATCTTTATTTAATGTATTTTGTATCAAAAGCAAATGTTTAGATTGAATATTAGGAAAAACGTTTTCACTGAAAGAATGGTCAAGCACTGGAACAGGCTGCCCAGGGAAGTGATGGAGTCACCATCCCTGGAAGCGTTCAAAAAACGTGTAGACATGGCACTTCAGGACAGGTTTAGCGGGCATGGTGGTGTTGGGTTGACAGTTGGACTTGATGATCTTAGAGGTCTTCTCCAACCTGAATGGTTCTTAGCAACAAGTACAAGTAATTTGCTACATACATGCATGGATTTGAACATTAGATATTTAATAACAAAGAGGTTCATTAAGTAAATTGATGAAGACTTGTTAAAAAGTCTGATTTAGAAGATGCTGTTGAAATTCAAATCTAAATCAAAACTTTGCTTCTTGTGCATATGTATAAATTGTGAGTACAGTGCAGTAATTTTAACTCTTGCACCCTGTCTAGGATTCTGAAAAATAACTCTTAACTTTGTGTTAGAACTACAGATTTTAGACGTTGAATTTCCTTAGGTCTGTCAGGAGCCCAACAAGTCTTCCTGTGTCATGAACCTGGTAAATCTCTGGCCCATAAAGTAAATAGAGTAATGAAATTTGCAGGTTCAGACTTATTTGCCAGAATTTAAAAGAGCTCTAGTGTAACAGCGGTGCATTCCTTTTTCACGTGGAATTTGTTTCCTCATTAGGATAGCACTTTCTTAAGATTTTTCTGAGTCTTTGGGTGGTGTGCTTTTCAAGTAGGATGAAGCAGCATCATACAAACTTAGTGCATCCTTACTTTTTCAGTCCATGCTTGTGATTTTTACAGCACCTATTATTTTATCTGTTTTGCAGTCCGTTAAGTCATCACTATACTGCCAAACTAGGGGAGTCTGGCATTTGCTTTTCCTTAGCAAAATTTGCACAGGTGGAAAATATGTTGTGAGTCTGGACATGGCAAAGCAGCACAACCTCTTCAGAGCACTCCTTCCGGGAACTGGATTTGAACAGAGAGATCTGGCTCAGGGTGTGGTTCTTACATCCACATCTTTGCCAAATATAGACAGTGGTTAAGCTAGTGTTTTGGTCCACACGTATGTCGGGGTAAGGGCCTGTACTTAAGTCAGGGATGGGGGCTGGCTGACTGCTGTTTGATCCCTCCTGTTGACTTTCCAGGCCAGAAGTGGCTTCTTAGTCATGTTCTCTGCCAGACATAACCTAGGGCAGCACAGTAGGCTATGATTAGCCTTCTCACAATTTGTGGCTGAGGTGACATAGCTTTCACAGTTTAGCTAATACTATGTATGACCTAGAAATGTGGCTTGGAAGCCAAATGTATATATTCTTTATACAAAGAATTAAGTACAGAACCCACTATGGTCTGTATTAGACCACGGTGGATTGAATGATTTTGCTAAAGCGCTGCATCTAGAGCTTAGTTGGAATATTTAAAATTCAGTAAATTGGAATGCTTTAAAACTTTTGAATGTTTCTTCTGGTATTCCTATTTACATGTATAAAAATTTAATAGTAAATAGTTTCAAACTGCAAATGGAAAAAATGCTGTGTGAGTGTACGGAAACAGTGTATATACAACTGGAGAAAAGGGTTTTCCACATAAGCACTTAGTCAGGCCTGCTTATTTTGAAAACTTTCTGTTTTGGCTAGTTGGCATTGTCTGACGGGTGTTTTTTCTATGATGTTCCTGACCAGCCTGGTGGAAGCATGAGATACAGCAGCAATGTTCAGAACTTGCAGTGCAGGCTGAGGCCCAGCATGCAAAACTGAAACGCAAAAGAGTGAACAACATCCTTGCTGAAACAGCCTTTTCTACTCTGCTGTCAGTGATTGTTTTAGACCAAAATGTCGCTGACTATAATGAGTCCACAGTTTAGGGTCTGCTGCCTGAAGAGGTCACTCATCCACCCACCCACATAGTAGAAATTTTACACAAACTGAAGGCTTTAATCAGGTTCCTGCCAGGAATCACAGTGCAGAGAGGAGACTAAGAGGGCCAGCCATCCCACTGTCTCCAGCCCACGGCTGGGGCAAGCTGTGCTGCTTCCTCAACTGCCCTGGGGCTTTTCATCATTCCAGGGGACCTAGCATACGCCATTGTCCTTCACAGTCTTGTTTGAGATTTCATTTTTTAAAAAAGACAAAAACAACTAAGCAACAGAAATAGAAAGTGGGTATTTTGAACGTCTGATTCACTTCAGGGAAACCAGCGCTCCTCTGCATTGCTGGCAGGGTGCTGGTGAGGGACGGCAAGCCTGTAATCACAGGCTAGTGCTGCGGCCCCTCCCGCAGCCCTGCCACCACATCCCCTGCGGTGCTGGGGACGGCTGGGGTGGCCTTTGGGCACAACTAGGCTTTCTGGATGCTGCAGAGGGGTAATTGCTGTGGCATATGGAACCTCCTTGAACACTCCCACCTTGTGCAGCTCGGTTGCGTTTGTGTATTATGTTAAAAAATGTGGGTGCTCAGGGCAACATTTTGTAAGGTTGAGTTTGAAGTAACATGTGCATTACTCTGCTGGGCTAACCTGACAGCCCATGTGGTATTGCAAGAAAGACATATATATCACAGTTTCTCCAAATTATCAGGACAAACGCATAGGTGAGACTAAATTACAGTGCAGATTTCAGGCAAGTGACTAGAAAGTGGCGTACATTTTTTTAGGCAGTATGAAGAAGTCATGGAGTTTAGGTAATGCAGTTGGGAGAACACTGACGTTTCCAAATGGACAGTTGAATAGCCTGCAGATATGCAGTACTGTTTGTGATATTTCAGTCCTTTCCTTGAACTGCTCTTTCCATGCTTGGAGTTTATAGACAATTGTTATGGTAAGCAGTCTGTGCATTGTACTGTATCTGATACCTTGGCTAGGCATTATTGCCTATTCAGGATTTTTGGTTATTTTTTTTTCCCTTTGGATGTTCATGTTAATTGTGTTCAGTGTCTCTTCCCCAAGTAAAGAATTACAGAATTACAGCTCAATGACTGCTTCAGCAATTTTTAAACATATATATTTTTTAATTAACTTTCTTCTAGCCTTGTCAGTTTTCTAAACTAGCTTTATTAGCATTTGCTGTAAGCTCTTCTTCTTGTATGCCTTCAGGCCTGGACTAGTCTGATAAGATCATCCTGAAGATCTGCAGTTCTCTGCAGTTGCTGTTCTTTAAACTGTGGTCTACTACGATTCTGATTTCCATGGTCATTTTTCTTAAGCCTTTGATGAGCTTGGGCTCTCTTCTTAAATTAACACTGGAGAAAATAATTATTTAATTCTCTAGAAATCTACAGCCTAGCTTCTTGGTCATTGAGTTACCCTTGCAATATATTTACAGTTCTACTGTTTAATAGATGTACTTCTTGATCTTTACATGCCTAAAAATTAGTTTATTTGAACCTCATAGGCAGGTACAGATTTACAGCTCTTATGGAGGAGATGAGTTGTCTCCTGAGCTCTGTGTGCCCGTGGTTTGCAGAAGATCCTGTCTGGGTATGTTAAATATGTAGACCCTTACTTCACTGAATCATGATGAACTGATTTCATCTGTAAACCATGTGCCATAAATGATAGGTGCTGCTCAGCAGTAGTCAATTCCAGGTTCAGTATCTCTTTACTTCTCATGGTGTGATTCACAATACATTGTAAGATGTGAAAAGTGCCCGGATCAAGCCTCTAATACTACATTTTTAGCTGCACTGATAAAGTAGTCAGGAACAAGAGATTACTTCATACAAGGACTGCATTGTGCAAAACTGGGATTTAAACCTTGCAGTCAATTCTAAACAGTGTCAGTGCTGGACTGCAGCTGCAGTCAGTCTTTGTATGAGGCGGGACTTGCTGGTGGTGCCTGCGTTTGACCAGTGAGCACCAAAATTAAGGAAGATGAAACACAATTTTGTTTTTACACTTTCAGTCCATGACTTTTGAAGCTTTAGTTAAAAATAAAAAACCAACCAAACGAAACAACAAAACAAACAAATACCTCCATACATAAGTGAGTGCAGATTTAAAACTCTACATCATTGCCTTCACTTTTGCTGAAACATGACTAAGGACATCCATTCCACTCATACATACCATTGTAAGATCTTGTCAGAGACAATGGACTTGGACATATTTACCGTAGAAATCTTAATTGGCCAATCAAATAACATTTTGCTGCCTACAGAAAGTTTCTATGACTAAGTGTCCTCCGGACGTAGTGTTTGGTTTTCTTGGTGGGTGTTAAGCACCTGAGTTTTCAATTTTAAAACTTCTTTCTTAAAACAAAGATAAATTAGCTGAAAATGTATGGGGTCCAAAAATGTTCTAGTAATCTGTCACTGGATAGGTATGCTTTGACACCAAGTGAAAAGGTTTAGAGAACTTGACTCATATATTTGGTCACTCTGTATTTACTCAGGCTTTAGATGTTGAGGTAGGAAAAAATCCTGATGGTATGAATAATGTGGTAGCAGACTAGACAGACAAGGGGGCAGCAGAGGTTATCACTACAGACATGTAAATAGAGTTGAGCGGAGACTTCAGGAAAATACAGTGGGTAGCTCTGTGGATGACGCTGAGTCAGGCTGCATGATTCAAGTGATTCTTCCCTCCACAAATTCCTTCATCTGTGAGTCAGTGTGTGCAAATAAGGACTGCAGTCAGACAACTGAATAATTTGGATTCTCTCAGATGAGCAAAGACTTGTCCATGACATCATCCTTGGTCTCAGATATCTGCTCTATTATTAAAGGCACAGCTACATTCTAAAGAGCAATTGTTTGTTGTGCTTGTTTATTTATTTTTTTTATTAAACTCAGTACCACTTAGGATAGGACACTTAGGATTTCATAGATGCTGTGACTGTTCTTTATGAAAGATTTGATGCTTGCACATGATACATTTTATAAGCAGTGGAGAAAGGTAATCATAGAACAGTTGAAAGGTGAATGCCAAACAGGCTGAGTAATCCTGCCAGAGGTACCCTGTCAGCAAACCCCAATGATTTTTGTCAGAGAGAGAGATTTATCTTGAGCAGGGTTTCACAGTGATCTGTCATGTCTAGTTAGTAGCTTCTTCGTCAGTCTGACGTGTTTAATCAATTTACAGATGAAACTGGAAGACTGTGTGTATCCTGAAGGGTTAGGATCAGAATACAAAGCTATCTTGATTTTTTTTTAATTGGTATTCAGTAAGAATAAATATAGGAAATTGTGATTAGACATCACTAATGAACCTTGTAGGGGCCTGGTAACATTTGGCCATGTAACAAATTTTCGGGGGGGGGGAAGGGGGTAAAGAATACAGTAATGTTCCTCAAGCTGAATATTATTGATATTATTGAAAAGGATCAATCCATTCTTCTTGTTCTGTCCCTCATGGAAATAGAGGCTTTCTTTCAGGAAGGGAGATTGTTAGGAAAACCTAGTGTCAGTAAGAACAGTATTGCAGTGAATTTCTGGACTAGATTGCCAGCAGAAGCTACGGCGTAGTAGCTCTGGAGACCTTTGAGGAAAACAGCTAAATGTCAGTCAGCGATACTTTCAGCGGAAGCTGCAGGTTCATGTTCTCTGGCAGGGCCATGATCTAATGCTCTCTGTAGGCACCTTCCATACTACTGCCACCTCGCACCCCCGAAAAGGTACACTCCTTGAAGTAGCTCTTCCAGGCCAACCCTGACTGAAGAAAGCTAATGCACCAGTTGTTACAATGATACGGAGCTTGAACATCACGTGAAAGAAAATGCTTGTGAAATACTGTACATGTTCCTGAAAACAGGCCCTGCAGTGGAGAGAATGTGACTGATAGAACACAAGTGGAAGGAATGTTAAAATGTTGCAAGATCACATCCTGCAGTTATCCCTGTGAATAAATATTTGGCGTTACTGAGCAAGCAAATTTAGCTGACAAAATAAAAGCCTCATTTAGGTAAGCTGAACCTATGGACGCCAACCTTAAATGAGTCATTAATGTGACTATGAGGATAAAGTTGTGATGAAATACTTTACCAATGAGCATTGTAGCTTCCAAGAAATACAGAGATTTTACACCACAACTGGATGGCTTCATAAAAGAAATACCTGTTTCAATTCATAATTGTCTGGGCTTGATACACAGGATAAAGATCTATATACTGCAGGTAACCAAAACAGTTTTAAGATGTATGCAGCCTAAATATAGAAGAATGGATAGATCTGATACATATACAAGGTCAGGTTTCATGAATCTTTGAGTAGACTGAACTTCTGATCCTCACTCTCTCTCAACTTTTTTTTTCTCTCCTTCTCCTCCTCAGTAGAAGAAAACTTCTCTGGTGCAGTGTCTCTCAATCCAGAGAAGGACCAGAGAGGGCAGAGTCTGTCCTGAAGCGCATCTGAAGTTCTGGTGAACTGGTGACCAGATTCATTAGGAGCCCAAATTATTACTTCTGTGAAGGGGAAGTCAGTTATAAGGCATTCATTCAGACTGGTGGAGACACCCTGTCCAGTCAGCACACTTTATTCCCACCGTGCTGTGCCACAGGTTGCCATTTGTCCCACCAGTGGCAAGGGACGGGTTGTGGGAGGGAGCTGCAGTTGTAGGAAGAGCTGCAGAGGTAGGACGAGGTAGATAGGAAGGGAAGGCATGGTGATCACAGGCACATGAAGTAATAACCGAAGTGCTGAGAGCAGATGAGGTTAAAAAAAATAAAATCTGGGTGGAACAGCTTGGCAAATAAGGACATTTCCTTATAAAAGCACTCTACTCGTCTGCCTGTATGGGCAATAAATTTTTGTGCTGTGCTGTTCACTCCACATCTCATACTCCTGTCCTCAAACTGCACACTTGTCTTTAGCCCTAGAGCTATTCTAAGGTTTCCTGCTTAAATTATTACAAGGCCGTGAAGAATTACTCCCTTTTCCCATGAAATAATTCTCCTCAGATCTATAAGCTAAATATAAGCTATAGAATTTAAAATGACACAATGGTAAAATCGTATAAAATTACAATTCTAGGCCAAGATATGACAGCAGATATTTAGCACTAAGCTAAACTATAGGAATTTGTTGCATAATTCACTTCATATTACAAATTATGCTCCTCATTGAAATACTTTTTACTTTTAAGCACAGTGTTACATATTTATAAGTCTTGCCATTGCAAAAGAATATAAATTTTAATGAAAAAGACTAGATCTCACAATGTCATTTTAGTAATATTACCTTGAGTTTTTATCTTTTTTTTAATGATGGATAAAATGTTGATTTGTGTGTTTGTAGCATGAACAAAATTAAACTGAAGAATGTAGGTGGTATTTTTTCATTTTATAGACATTAAAAATACAAAACACAAGGGCACCCTCAGCATAAGAGTTAGAAGGAAAAGCCATTCATTTCTGTGGTGGCACTAAACCAGATCAGTGTTTGGATGATGGACTAAAGCATTCTTAGCTATGCTTTGGGTAGCGACTGGAGAGATCCTTGGAATGCTGATGGTATTGTGAGTCCAAACCTGATGCCTGCAGTACTTCGAACTTATACATATAATGTACCATCAGCAAAGTCTCTCCAAAAAAGAAATTCCTCAGCTGCTTGGAGCTTTTTTGTGATTTATATTTTTGCTATTTCCTGAATCAATTTTTTATTTTGAGCAGAAGGAGAGGCCCACAGGGACAAAAGAAAAGATTGTCCTTATTCTATAAAGGGACACTGAAAAAGAAGAATGTAATAAACCTATTAGTGTTGAAGAACATGTCAGCTTGCAAAGGTTTAAAAATTTCACTGCAAGAAGAAAACTGAGATGCTCCTGGAAGCAGGCTGTAATTTGTATGCTATCCTTTTCTTAATTTTTTATCCATCTGGATACTATATTAAACTTCCTTATTTTGTTATTTGTGCAGTTGTATTAACATCCAGAGTAGTCCTACCACATGCTGTTAGAGGCAGAACAAATCATGGGAAAGA
>NW_010319713.1:29499-77334 GCF_000700745.2 Antrostomus carolinensis
CTGTCTCTGCATTAGCAAGTAAATACAATAGTTCTGCAACAAAACAAAGGAATTAGAATGTGCTATTCTGTAAAGTAGTAATGAATTCACAGAGTACAATTCAGAATAACTTAAAAAAAAAAAAAAAGAAAACCCAAAGCAGCAAACCAGTTGTATTACAGTTGAAATAAAGATTTAGGTTTTTACATGAGCCAAATATCACTGATTTAGAACAGCAGTGTACTGGAACAAAACTCCTGAAATGCTTAAAAGCTGATCCTTGGTGGATACCAAATGGAAAGCTGTTCTCACACGTAGTATTTTGAGAATGACTAAATGTGGAGTCTGTTCTTGTAATCATTCCAGGGCTGATTCTGCTAAATCACAATGTCCAAATGTAGGATGTTTGTACCAAACTTAGACCTGTATCACTGACTTTTTCCATCCATGAAAACAGTACTCCATTCATGTGGACTGTTTGCACCCTGAGTTGGGTTTATATTGACCCTCTTTTTCCACGAGTGTTTCATAAATATGCCAAAAATAAAACCAGAGTGTTTCTATTTTGCTCTGTCTCGTTATACTCTGAATTCTGCTAAAATGAAGAAGAATCTATGATATATGAACTCCTTATCCTGTCATATTAATGACACAGAAAATACACTGCGAGTCTGTGAAGCTTTTTTTCCTGCATGGCTGCATAGAAGCTACATGTATTTAGCCTCTCAAGGAGTCTGTTTTACCTGACCAAAGAGTAACAAAACTCTTTTCCTCAAAAAACTCAGTACTGACATATGATACTGTCATAGAGCAGTAACACTTATGTTCATATCAAGTTTATCCAAAACATCCTAAAAATTATTTTGGAGAATTTACAGTGAAAACGTTACTGTGAATTGATAAAGTCTGCATCATAAATTGCTTTTGTTAGCAGTTGTACTTTGGGCAGCACAGTGTTAATAAACCTGTGGCATTCACATGCAAAATGTTAGAAGAAGGAAAAACTGCAACTTAGCATGCTGGTCTTAACGGGAATCACAGTGAGGAACATGAGTCAGTGTTTCATGGCAAGAATATTGTTAAAAGCACTAACTAGATCTGGTCAGGAGCGTGGAAGCTCTTTTTAAGCGGTAATTGCAAGGGTGATATAGAATCTGCATAACAAAATGCTCACAAGCAGAGCATGTAAAAATATTCATCCTGTAACTCCTGAGGTATTTTATTTAGAGAAGCTGTTCAAAATTGTATTTCCATTCCAATGAACAAAGCAGAGTGACATTATTTAGTTGTATTGCAAAGAAGAAGAAAAAATTTCAAGGATTAAGAGATCATTTATTCAGCTCCAAAATTACTTGTATCTAGACCTTAGTCAGTCAGAAATATTAAATTGTAGCCCTGGAAAGGGCAATATGTACTTTTTGACTGAGAGAATTCTTGTTTGTAAATTTTAAAGTTGTGCTCATAGAAATGCCCTGGTAATAGCATACAGAGTATCCAAGTACTACATTTTCTTAGTATGATAACATACATGGGACTTCAGCACTGGTTCTTTGGAAGACCATATATCAATTTATTAGAAACTTGAGGATAATTTATACTTAATTATAGTCAATTTTGGTTGGTTGGTTGGCTGGCTTTTTAAGCTTCATAGATCTGCCCAGGAATCTGACCAAGAAATTGAAGTGGGATGTTTTTCTTGTCTTGATTATTTTATCTCCTTAAATTAGTGTTTTCCTACTATTTCAAAGATTTACAAAGGTGTCCTCAAAGAGTACTCCTGAACACCAAGTCCCACCTGAAAACTGTAGACAGCATGTCTGGTTAGGTGTGTCTGTGATGATACTTTATGAAAGACAGTGGGTGTGAACACCTCCCGGGGTTTGGAACTTAGAAATGTGATATCAGAGGGCTGCAGGGTTTCCAGGAGAATCTTCTTTAGGTCTTCCACCTCAGTGTTCACCATTGGGAATAAACCATGGCTCAGAGAGGGGTGTCTTTGCCTCAGTTTTGTCATCTAACCCCAACCCCTGCAGTGGACATGTATCATCACTTTGGGGACACAAAGTTGAATAACAGCTTCTCTCCAAATCCAGTTTAGAAAACAATTTAACCAGATCTAGTTCACAGAATCATGGAGTGGTAGAGGTTGGAAGGGACCTCAGGAAATCCCCTAGTTGAACCCCCCTGCCAAAGCAGCTTCACCTAGAGCAGGTTGCACAGGAAAGCATCTGGGCAGGTTTTGAACATCTCCAGAGAAGGAGACTCCACAACCTCTCTGGGCAGCCTGTTCCAGTGCTCTGGCACCCTCACAGTAATGAAGTGTTTCCTCATGTTTAAGCAGAACGTCCTGTGTTCCAGCTTGTGCCCGTTGTCCCTTGTCCTGTCACTGGCCACCACTGAAAAGAGTCTGGCCCCATTCTCTTGACACCCACCCTTTAGATACTTGTAAACATTCATAAGGTCTTCTCTCAGTCTTCTCTTCTCTAGTTCAGGGAGAAATCTCATTCAGATGCTCAACCTGATAGAAGCATCTGCTGAAACATCTGAAAGAGAGAATATTTTCACAGAGAATTTCCCCTGGTTTTTTTCTGCCCTATATAAATCAAAAGCTTCCTCCTGTCTTCCCTTCTTTACCTCCATTATTGCTCCTTTACTGTCTTTGCCTCCTTCCTTTACTTTTCTCTCTCTTTAGCTTATTCCCTCACTGAAGCTTTTTCATTAAATGAAAACCAGTACATTGACATCTTTGCAACAGTGGTATTTTTCATTCCATATGCCATACCCTTTTCTTTATTGGTTATTTTCTTTATTGCAAAGTAATTACAGGGACAGTTAGGTACCCTGTTAGTACAGCATGTGGGATAACGCCAACCCATCTTTTACTGCGTCACTAGGCAGTATATGCAGAAACACAATGAACTTGCTGCAGCTGAACAGCACAGAACTTGTTTGTTGGTTGAGCCAGGAGGCTACTGAGAGTTCACGGAGTAGTCACATGGTACTCATTGAAATTCACTGTCACCACTGTAGTATTTAATTAGCTGATTTGCTGGAAGTCAGTTTCAGGGAAGTGAGATTAAAATGCTGAAAGAAAGCAAGCAAGAAACAGCGGAACAACAGAGCGAGATAGTCTGTACTGATTCAGACAGAAGATAGGGTCAGTAGTACTTTTTCCATGAGCCCATTTTCAATGGACTTCATTACAGAACATGAATTAAGAAATAGTTCTACTTGAACTGACACATACACACACCAGTCTTTTACAGAACCCTTCTATTTTCTGATAGCAGGTACAAACCAGGTTATGATCACAAGTCTAAATAACACAGATATTCTATCCTGTTAAAACAGTTGACCCTCACTTTCCAGTGATGGCTGAGGTGGGAGTTAAAATGCTGTCGAATAAGATGTCCCTATTCATTTCCCTAGGCTTACGTGCATAATATATGGCAGAAGTCAAAAACATATTGTCCTGAAAGCTTCTCCTTACAAACTTTAAGCATTTAGCTTGCAAAACCATGAGAGCCAAGATTATGTTCTGTTGTATAACTGATACCTTGAAGAAAACTTTTCATAAGGATGTTCTTGAGGAACAGGCTAGCCTGACTTCAGTTTAGCTCCATGCATTCCATGATTGCAGGGATTTATCTCGCAGACTCATATATCTGTGAAGCTCCTAGGAGGCTCTAGAAAATGAAGGAGAGTCTCCTACCATTCACTGTTGTTCCCCAGAGAAGTTTATGACATCTTATGTATTTCCTAAATATTTATTTTTCATTTGAATAAGGGAGTGTGCTTCTCAGAACATTTGTATGATTTATAAATTTCTGAGGTGTTCAATTCTGTGAGCTCACGTGCAGTAAATTTTGCTCTTATTTGTATCTGATTGAAATTATTTTGCTTGTTGTGATCTTAACTGTGAATTTTCTAGGTTTTTAGTCTATGTTTTGTGAATAACACTGTTTATCATTTTGAGCCTTCAGTTATTCAAGTGTTGTTTACATTTGACTAATGATAATTATCTAGGAGTTTGCATCTTCAATACTGTGATTTAGTATGTGTAATTATTGTTCAGCTACTGTGCTCAAGTATCAAAATCTTCATCATGGGAGTAATTTGATAACTTAAAAAATAGCAATACTTAGTATGAATTTACCAAGATTTCTTTGTCCTTAGGTTTTAATGGGCTTGAATGAAACAAACAAGTAGGCCATAATTTCTAAGGAAGGAAAGCAAATTTCTCTAAGCTGCGAAACAGTGCAATAATATAGTACTCACAACAAAGAGCAGGGGAATTAGCTGTTTCGGCTCCTCATTCCCCTACCTCCAATAAAAAAAAAAAAAAAAAAAAAAAAAAGGCTTAAAACCTACAGAAGGCTGTGGGCTTATTTCTTTCCTAGGGCTGCTGAGCTTCCCTAGATGCTGTAAACTTTCTTGAGATGTGTGCTCAATATATGAAGTTTTCAACGATGCTAAGCTTGTACTCAGTCATGTGGAAAATACAAAGCATCCAGATCATGAAGCTTTCTATTCCTAAAAAATATTTTTAATGTGGCTGCAAGCACCCTGTCTAGCCTGGGAGGAGATTTCCTGCCTCATGGTGGGCTTTTTCTGCAGCAGACAGGAAAATGGTGATGTTATCAGCCTCCTATCATTATGGTTTATGATCATGGTCTTTATCAGCTGATGAGTTTTTTTCCCCCCTCATTTTTGAGTATCTGCTTGTCCTTTGGAGGCTCAGAGGGTTCACCTCAGTTCTTTCTGTCATGAGAAAGGAGATGTTTCAGTAATTAAAAAAACAAGAAATAAGTATAAAATAAAAAGTTTTAAAACATTTTGTAAGAAGTAAGTTAAAACACCTTTTAGTAGCAGAAATAGACTTTTAGATTGTTGCTTTTGTCATATTCAAGGTTAAGAATAACATTTGTTGTGTTTTAGCAAAATACAAAACTCATGTTCATACTTTTCTTCCAATCAGCCAAGAGAATTTTCAAAATCAAGACTAAAATTATGGGTTTTGATCCTGTCTGAACTAGTGGTTGATGTGGCCCTGGAACTAAGCATATTGTGTTCTTTGACAGTGTCTTTGTTTTGGCTTTAATTGCAGGAGAAGTTTCTTTAGTGTTTGCTTTGCCTTTCTCCAAAATACACTAACACTCCTTTCAATTAGGAATTGTAGAAATCCATCTCTGCTTGGAAAAAAACAACAACCAACTTCAACAAACCAAGTGAAATCCTACCATAGGCTATGCCAGCATGGAAAAAATTTAAGAGATAATGCTGTCTCTAAAGTAGTTTAGAAAGGAATAAATTCTGTGTTGATATTAACTATATGGAATAAATTCTGTGTTGATATATATTACATGGATACCCATGGACTGGACAGAGAGTCCCCTCAGGAGCTGCTGATCTCGTGAGAGAGGCTGACATGGTGGGGGCATTGCCAGGGGCAACCGCAGGCGATTTAAACGGCCCCCAGGGAGCGTGGTGAATACTGGGGGACCGTAAAGCTGGCTTGTACTCAAGGATCTCCTCCTCCAAGCCCAGGAGCGATGCATCCCAACAAAGAGGAAGGCAGGCAAAAGCAGCAGGAGGCCTGCATGGATGGACAAGAAGCTCCTGAAAAAACTTAGGTTGAAAAAAGAAGCCTACAGAGGATGGAAGGAAGGGCAGGTAACCTGGGAGGAATACAGAGAAATTGCCTGAGTGTCCAGGGATCAGTTTCAGAAAGCCAAGGCCCTGATAGAAATAAATTTGACCAGAGATGTCAAGGGCAACCAAAAAAGCTTCTGTAGGTATGGTGGGGAGAAAAAGAAAACAAGGGATAATGTGGGCCCTCTCCGGAAGGCAATGGGAGATCTGGTCACCCGGGACATTGAGAAGGCTGAGGTGCTCAATGACTTTTTTGCCTCAGTCTTCACTGGCAAGGGCTCGTGCCACACTGCCCGAGTCCTAGAAGGTAAAGGAAGGGTCTGGTAGAATAAAGAACCACCCACTGCAGAAGATCAGGTTCGGGAGCACCTAAGGAACCTGAAGGTGCAGAAGTCCATGGGACCCGATGGGATGCATCCGCAGGTCCTGAGGGAACTGGCAGATGAAGTTGCAAAGCCACTATCCATCATATTTGAGAAGTCCTGGCAGTCTGGTGAAGTTCCCGCCGGCTGGGAAAAGGGGAACATAATCCCCATTTTTAAAAAGGGGAACAAGGAAGACCCGGGGAACTACAGGCCGGCCAGTCTCACCTCAGTGCCAGGCGAGATCATGGAGCAGATCCTCCTGGAAACTGTGCTCAGGCACATGGAGAATGAGAAGGTGATTGGTGACAACCAACATGGCTTCACCAAGGGCAAGTCATGCCTGACAAATCTGGTGGCCTTTTATGACGGGGTTACAGCATTGCTGGATAAGGCTAAAGCAACTGATGTCACACTCAAAGAGTTTTGGCCAACAGCTTGATGTTGAAATGGAGACAGGTGACAAGTGGTGTCCCTCAGGGGCCACATAAATTTAATTACAGTTTTCTCAGTTAACTTTTAAAGAAAACAATTGAGAGAGACTGTCCAGCCAAAAGAGGCTGAAAACTAAGACAGATTTTACAAAATTCAGCTCTCTGTTAATGACCTGAGTATCCTCAGCCATAGACCTTGGAAGAAGCTTTTTTCAGAAACAAATTCTTAAAGTGTATCTATGCCGGATCAATAAATTAGTGGTGAACAAAGACAACTGTCAATATTATATAGCGACACAAGACTACGTCTTCCGTCATCAGCACTAGCTTGTTGAGGTATAGCCCAATTTTGTCTGTGAAGTGCTGTTATTTTTTTCCATATAGATTCATTGTTAAGGTAGTGATTTTATTAGCTGAAATACACCTGATCAACAGTGCAGAACCTTTTCCTTGTAGTGGAAGCTCTGCTCCAAGTAAATACTTAATTGCTTTCTCATTAGAGAGAGAAAACAGTGATTTGCAATCCAACTTTATGGTCTAAGTAGCCATAATTGGAAAATTCTTCTGAGCCTCTATTCTCTCATTTCTTACATGATGTAAATGGAGGAAAACAAAATATTTGTAAGTTATTATAACTCTGTTTTTGGAAAGTTAATGTTGCTTGTTTTAGTCTTGATTTTCCAGCTGCCTTTTGACATTGAAAAGACTGAAAAATGCACACTTTATTTGTCAAGCAAAGAGACTTGCAATTAATTTATCCTAAGGAAGGTGAAATTGTTACACTAAATTCCATTCTTTTGCTGTTATGTCCTTGAGGTTTTTTTATGTCAGACATATTAAAATCCTGTAAACTGAGATTCCAAGAACTCATTCACTTGCAGTCTAAACTCTAGCTTTCCATATATGAAAAAAAATTCTAAGATGTTCTTTTAAGCCTTACAACAATCTTGTTCTAAATTCCCTGTGAACTTTCTGACCTTCCCGCTGCTGAAAAAAAATGTTGTTCGCAACAATGTGAATAATGCTAATTGACTCTGAGTAGCATAAGCCAAATCTGCCTGCTAGTAATGAAAGAAATACTATTTTTTGCTAAATGCATCAGTTGCGTCAACAGTAGCTATTAAATAGAAGCTTTCACTATAAAAGCATTTCTTTGAAATTCATTGTGTGTCAAAGGCAATCCTCACATTAATTGTAAACAGTGAATCAAAGACAATCTAGCAATTTCCGTTGGTATAACAGCAACACTTTTTGTTACTTACATAATGAGAAGGCCTGAATTGCTAAATAATAAATATTAACAAGAAAAAAAATGGTATTATTTTAGACTACATGAGCACCAATAATCAGTTTTCCAATTATGTTCTTGACTTGTAGTCAAACTCATATTATGCTTTAAAGAAACTGTAGAGAAGATGAGGACATACATTTTCAAAAGAAATACAACTCTAATCACAATTATAACATGAGGCTTTTAGTTTCATTAAATTATGTAATGTTTACAGCAAGCATAGTCTTTTATTACTAATAAATATTTGAAGACTGAAAGTGGAAAGCATCAACAGTTTTCTTTCTAGTTTGGGAATAGATATAAGGACTACTTTGGAAATGACAGAGTTCCTGAAAAATGAGCAATACTTGCTTCTTTTCTCTCTTCCCTATTGTTTTGTTATCAGAACAGTTGTAGTTGTGCATCGTCTTAATTTCGAAAGACTAAGTAAGCCGTTTGAAGAAAGTTACATTACTGGCTTCTATGTACCTAAATATACCAACCTGCCAAAGCTTTCAAAGATAGCAGGCAGGGAGCCTGAGACCTCCCATTCAGTTGTGTTGACCTCAGAATTTTGCGTATTATGTTTGAGTTCAGCATTGTAATCTGGTGTTTGTAAATTGAACAGGCGTGGATTATTTCAGTTGTGGACAGGTCTTAATTACAGAGCTGAGGTAATTTTTTTTCTTTGTGTGTGATCACACATTCATGGAAATATAATTGACACTTAAATTGCTGAAGTATTCAATATAGAGCTGACTGTAACCTTAGGTTATATCAACCTTTATAGAGAATGCGTATGCCAAATGGATTAGAATAACAATTATCAAGTCCAAGTTGCTTGATGGAGAAGAATAACTTGGTGATAGCAGAAATATGAAATTACAAATTTTCCTTATAAACTTTACCACTTACCTACTTAATAAGGAAATCAAGTGATAAAAATGGAGGATTCAGAAAGGCATGTGCTTTGTAGGCATTTTATCAAATCACATGATTTAGTCTATCATCCAAGTCTCAGGCTATGGATGATAAAAAAAATCAAAATGATGCCCCAGTTGTAATTTTCTTGAATATTAGTATGTTTAAATTATCAGTTTGGTTTACAGGCATGATATTTAACTTAGTTGTGGTAATCAGTTAATGATTAATGGCCTCCTTTAAAAAATTACAGTATACTTCTAATTTTACAAAATTGAATAAGAAAATAAAATTACATCATTCTGATACTTGCCATGCATATTTTTCATGAGAAACCATGGTTTTGTCTTCCATCACAGGTGGATAAAATAGATGCCAGGAAGCCCTAACTCTGATTCAAATAGCAGTAACACATTTGTTCTTTTTCTCCCCTTCTTCCAAGGAGAACCTCCTTTGGGATCTTGTTTGCTTGTTTATTTCTGCTCTGACTTTTAGTGCCAAAGCAGTGGTTCTGTTTAACCTCTTACTGGAAGCCAGAATTCTAAAAGTTTTCAAGTTACTTTAGCAGCATTCTCCTTGCATTTAAAGTAGAAGAAAGCCAAAATTAAAGTTGACTTGCTGGCTGCTAAAGAAAGAAAGAGAGGGAGGGGCTAATTACCAAACATGAAACCTGTGGTAAAAACATAGAATTTCAGTAGGAGGAGGCAGTCTGATAAATCTTAACAAAACAATTTTTTGCTATCAAAACATTTTAAAATCAAAGTGGACATTAATATGATTAAAGTGGAAAACAATAATGAGATGTGGATACTGTAAGACACAATTGGAAAACCAGTAAAAATAATACTAGTAAATTAATTTTGGTTTATACAGGATAACAGTGTATTATTCTACCAAATGCCCTGTTATCTTTAGGAAGGGAGGAGTACTGGAACAGCAGAGGTCAGCAGGCACTGTGGTTATTGGGCTGAATGGAGAGATTGGAGTTGAATCCTAACAAGTTACAGGCAGTGCTCCTTCATCTACTGTCAAGATGCAGGATTTTCATTGCTGCTATCCTTCTCTTTCTGTGCCTTCAGGAGTCATGCATCCCAGATTTCTGGTTAAAATTGTGACAGTAATCTGAACAACTCTGTTTCCTTCCTGTTGGATCCTGGAGCAGTTATGTATTCTGGGCACATTAGGGCAGTTACAAGAAGATGGCTGAGGATTATTGACATGTATGTGGTTTATTGCACATCTTTTCCATGACGCATCTTTTCATCTTCTTTCTCTGTGACACATATTGTTAGTCCCTGTCACCTATTGATGACATAAGGTAAATTATCCTTAGTATGGTAAAATTCTGCATTTAGGGATTATAGTTATTTATTTTACAGAGAGTAAAAACTATACTAATAGTTTTCTTTTTCTGTTCTTTTCTATGGGAATTTTTCTATGGAGTTGTCCAAACAGATTGACTCAAATTTTGATATACATCACAACAGTTAATCCAGCTGCCTATGGGTATACCAACTCTTCATGTCAATGCTGTTCCATGAAATAAAAGCATCAAGAAATATTGCAATTTGTAAATTAGGAGTGTCTCCCTCTAGAAGTGATTAGTAGTTAGAGAATATGAAGACTGTCATACCCATTTCTTTCTCTACACTTTCTTTCCCTCTCCCATGTTCTGATTGGATCACTCATGCCTGATTTTAACAACAAAAGATTCTGGTCAGAGAATGTGCATAATTTCAAAAGCTTTTGTTTGTGATGCTTGGCAAATTGCAATATTTGGCAGTTCCCCAGTTATTCATACCACAGTGACAATTGCCATTATTTATTTTTCTGCCGATGAATGTAATAGCCTTTTTGTAAGACCCTATCCCAAATATAAATTTTAAACAAGCTCAAAATAATTATGTGGCTTTTAAGCATATTTTTTTAGTTGTGGCTACTCTCCATGTCCAGGGGAAAGGGATAGAGCAGGCTAGATACAACTTAAGATTCACACCCAATCTTGGCTTCAAGTACAGGGCTTTGTTAATGTTGAATTCTTGCTGAAAGGAGGGAAAAAAACCAGTTCTTGTCACCAGAGATTAAATACTTGATGACAATTATTAGGACTCAACAAAATCCTGGGATCCTCTGCAGCGCTACTCTCCATTTCTTTATTCTTTGTCTCTTTTCCTTCTTTAATTTTCCTTTCTTAAATGGGAAGAGTGGTGTTCAAAGTCATTACATTGCTGATGAACCCTAAGTCACTCAGCCTTATTTAAATTAATTTAATTAATGTATAGACAAAAACCACCCGAACCCGTCATTGTCTCTTAAGACTGGATCCTGTTTCCTCAGGTATATTGCATCTGCCTGTTTTCATTTAAGAGGTATCTTTCCAAAGGCTTAGAAAAATACTGCTTTACAAAAAGTACAGAGAAAAGATTATGGCATTTGAAGGCTTCTGGGGGGGAAAACTGAGCACCTATTGCTGTCACTGTGTGTTTAGTACTTCTCTTGTACTGCAGAATAGCAATACAAGAGTGGAGGCCCTGGCACACTGCAAAGATTTATTCATGAGCTGAGCTTATGGCAGTACAAGTCATCTTAATTGAACCAAGGAGGACCTCTCAGAGTATTGGGGATAAATACCCTTCCAGAATTGGTGCTTTAAATGTTTAGGAACATGCTGAGAGAAAGTGTTCTCTGAAACTTCTCCCTCATTTTTGCAAGTTTATTTTACTGTCAAATACCCTAAAGCAACTGAGGACATGGTGCTAATTCGAAGTTACCTCATTAAACTGAATATAATTGCTACAGTGAAGGAAAGATTAAAATCAAGTTTTGAATTACTTGTCACCAAAATAATGTAGTGATATGGATAATAAGAAGGTATTAACTCATATACTGTACCTTTAGTGAAGCAACTCCTAGGTGTATGAAGATGTTTCTGGGACAAATTTTACCCTGCTGTACTAAGTATGGACTGATACTAAGTACTTTGTGGCTAGTATTACATCAAATGAAGAACCTTCCACTGGCCTGAATCAGAATGTCACTCGGGTCAAGAATACAGAGAGGATTACACAGTAATATCTCCTGGATTGGGCTCAAAGTGCTTCACTGCCAGCTGCTGTATCCGAGCAGCTTTCCAAAAATGTAGTCTGGATCAGCTGGTAACTTTCATAGAATTCTGTTTCAGAATAAGTGATTTTTGTCACCCCTCTTTAACTGAAAAGAAAACAACCCAGAACTTTATCATCGTAATTGCAGGTTACGTGCCACCTTCAAGTGTTCTTTCACTGTTTGAAACTTTTTTACTTATTGTACAAAATGATTTGTAGTGTTGTTTGGTGACCCAATGTCATTTAGCCGGTACTGTTTCCAACTCCTGTGGGGTCAGGAGGCCAGGCTGTGGCATACAGTCAGGACACTTGATGGACTCTGATCAGTCATTTACTTTCTTGTAATGCAAAGGCCTGTTTAGTTTGACACTTGTGCTGCTGTCAGAGGCAGTGAAGGTCAGCAGTTGTGGTGACAAATTAGTTTTGACAAGCTTAATGATCCCAGTGAAGAAAAGTCTGCAGCCTTGATAGCAACTGCAGAATAATTGGTTAGCTCAGCCAAACAGGGCGTGTGTTAAAATCCCAAATCCTCTCTGGCAGGCCAATTACACCATTCAGCAAAAGAGGTGGAAGGTTGCCATCAGCTTCTATAAAGATACAAAAGCATCAACGGGCTGTATTTCAATCAATTCAGTTTTGTTTGGTGGGACATCAGAACACCGAAGGAAACAGTTGAGCCTTTCAAGCAGAGTTCGTGCTATAAATTGAAGCAGAAGTCAAAGGGAAGTCTTCATAAGAGCCCTTTAGACCTTTACTGACAATAGTGGCTTGCAGTGTTTCAGGTAAGTGTGTATATATATGTTTGTTGAATTAGCTAAATGCAAAACACTTAATCAATTTCCCCCTACATTTTCAGACCACAGGACAAGGCCATTGAAGTGAAATAATAAAGTAGTGTAAGTAACAGAGTAACAGCTGTCATGCACTTAATGGGCAGTGTTTAATGTTTGATCTATGCATAGTTTTCATTAAGGGAATATAATCACTGTAGGAGCATAACCTTAACATCAGAATCCTGTAATATATGTTGGTTTTGAAATTACAGCATAAACATCAAAAGGTCACTGCTCGCAGGGCTAGCAAAGGTGATTAGATGTGGGAGCCTTCTTATGAGCAAACACTATTGGAGGAAAAAAATTCTGTAGCACCATCTGTTTACCAGCAATATCATCATTCCCATCATCCTTCTTCCTTGCTAGGATCTGATTCCCCCTCTAACTAACTATAAAAATAAAAATAAATAATTTAACCCCACTTTTTCTGTGAGTCATCAGTTTTCTAGAGGAAATAAAAGTTGGCAGTGCAGTACACCCAGAACTTCCACTGAGCTGTCCGTGGCTCATCTCTGAGGTCTGAAACTCAGATAATCTTCAAAGATAAACCACTCTGGTTTGAATGCTCTATTGGTACACAGGATGCAAAGGGAAAAAGAGAACACAGGTGACAGATGTTTTTCACAGTGCTGCTGGTGTGACTGGAGTCTGTAAGTGCTTAGTCCAACATCACCCATTCACTTCAGTTTCTGGATTCTTCCAGGTCTCTGAAACCATGCCAATTTTCCCCTCACTCATAATTCCCTCCTTCCCACACACTCTTAACAGAGAAGTTATGTGAAAATAGTCAGGGCTCTGTATGAAGTTATCAATAACAAATGCCTGTCAGATTTACCAGTCTGCCTTAAAATATAATACCAGATTTGCTTACCATGCATTTGGACAACTGTCCAGCCAGATGTTGACCTTTTCAATAGCAGTGTAAAAATAAAGTTATTTTGAAACAGAAAGTCCAGATAGGTTAATGGTGCAATAGAGCACTATTCTGGTTTTGTGGCACATCAACATGCACTTTTAGCATTGCACTTGATTAGGAGGTGCATTGGCTTTAGACAGAAGCTGTTGACTGTTGAACTCTTCAAGAAAAAAAGTACTGTGTCCCAACCACAGTTCTACAGCCCGCAAGTCTGTGCCAACAGCTCTGCTGGGTGTGTTTGAGCTCCATGCCTTGCCTGTGTGCTCAGCCTTTGCTCTGAACCCTTAGTATTTTCCTGGTATCCAGACACATTTGTTGATTTAGCTGTGATGGTGCCTGCTTCCAAACCAAGGTCCAGCCCCAGTATTTATACTCCCAGATTCTGCATCACATTGTTACCTGGGGCGTTAGCCTTAACTCACTGATGACACCCTGAGTGCGGCGACTGCTGTTTCTCCTGACTGCAGCCGTGTCCTAACCCAGTTTCACAGCCCTACTCGGACCAGGGCTTGCCTGAAATACAGCTCCATCTGACCTCACAATGTGATTTCTGCTGACTCTAAATGTTTTCTTCTATCTGCTGGCAGGAATGTCTGCAAGAGGCTAGGCTTTTTTGTGCACATAAATTGAGTTGCAGGTGATGCAGTGTGAACTCAGTTTTTCGGAACTGAGAGATGAGCTTTGGTGACATTAAATGGGATGTCAGAAAGCTGTACACCCTAACAGTTAACTGAAGATCATGCTGCTTCCTTACTATGTCTTTTCTGATGTTAAGAAGGAGGAGGAAGGGGAGGAAGAGCAGCCTGGTTTTCTTTCTTTGTGTATGTATTTGTACATATTGGTTTTTAACACTTAGGTACTTGGGTACAAGGAGGAAAATGTACTTCCAGAGTTTTCTCTTGCTGCTGATTTTACTGACACAGGATCACAGCAAAGATGTCTCACAATTTGTCACGGCACATACAAGCAAGGTGATTTTCTGTCCTAAAAAGGAGAAGGTGCCTGTTCCTGCTTTTAGCATTCTCTTTTGACGTCTGTTTTTTTCATCAAATTTTCTTCATTTTCATTTTATGCTATTCAAAGCATAGTCATTAGATTTCAGTTAATTCTTCTGCAAAGAAATAGTAAAAGGTAACCAACACTACACTACCTTTTTCAACCTCTGGTTTCTTCCATTGGTTTTCTCATCCCTAGCTGATTCATGCCCATCAGTCAGATCTGTTGGTCATTTTGAAAATTATTTTCCTTATGAGACCAGACCGCAATGAAGAACTGCACTGCCAGCACCTAAACTCTTGTCACCATCTTCTCACAGTCGTGGCTTGCTTGCTTCACATCCATATGGCCTTCTGTCTTGCCTTTTTTAAGTTTGGAGAACTTGCTCACCAGGTGGGCTTCTGTTAGCTTCCCCAGCTCTCTTTTTAACTCACAGGCTTATAGTATGTGGGAGTATTGTCTCAGTTGTCATGAATTTTTGAGATATAGTTTCAGATAGTCAAAAGCATGTTTTCAGCTGAACAAATCAAATGAAGCAAAAAATCTTCTTTCTGCCTTTATTATTATTATTACACATCCCAGCAGGGCAGAAGATTAAAGAATGCATACTTCAGATTTGAAAAGATTTTTAAATTTATGTTCTTTCTCCATAAAATACAGGGCTTAAGCCTTTCTTTAGAGCTTTTTTTTTTTTTTTTACTTTTCCCCTAGCTAAAGAAACAGAACCTAATTGGAAAAAGCTGAGGGTGCTAGGCAGCCAAGAGTAGAAAACATTTACTGAGCTGCGAAATGAGCTTTGAATGTTGCTGGAAATTTGTATATGATTTACTTGTGGGGTTAGAAAGAAACATCCTCTGGCTGTTGCTGTTGTGATGGACTCCCACTGATTACAGTGCAAGCACTTTTGCCTTGTTTCCCACAACTGCTCTTTTCTGCAATGCATCTCTCAAACTGTGAGGTGGATATTCTCCTGTGCTTTGTCGTGAAAGGAGGACTGTGTAAGGAGTTCATGCTCAGAACAGGGGAAAGCTAGGATTTTAAATCCTGAGTTGTGTTATTGATATCCCCTTTAACAGGTTAGAAATGGGTGAGAAGTGGTAAGGCTACATTGCTAAAACCTCTCAAAACTTTTGGTTGCTTAGTTTAATTTATTTATTACAGATATGAGCGCAGGGACAAGGTCCTAGTATAATTTTTAGACTAAATCAGCAGAATCCTGCTATTAATACCCTAAAAGGTGCTGCAGAGCTGCTCAGTCAGCAATATTATGAGTTGAGGCACTATAATTATCATGGATTGTGGCATAAGGATTAAGAAACTAATTCTACATTCCTTGCATATCCAAAATTCCCACTGAGTTCAGTGGTAATGGTGCGTATTCAAGGAATGCAGAATTGGAACATGGTTATTCTGACCCAACTGTTAATAGTATGGGCTGGCAGTAGTACAGCCATGTTAAGGTTGTTTAAGAATTCAAATTTACTCTATTTTCATTTGCTTACATTTTTGCTGAATAGTAACTTTTGGGGAGTTTTGTGTTCCAGATTTTTTCAGTAGCCACATAGATACTAATCTGAACATTTTAAATAAAGCATCGGTTAATCTAATTTAAAACTAGTATGTTTATTTATCATTTTTTCTTGGGAGGAAAACTATTTGGCAGGAGATGTCCCACTTTGATGTCTGTAAGAATTGTTGTTGCTGTTTCTGAGCTAGTATTTTTTATGAATATTTTATTTATTGGGAAATGCAGCTAAGGGCTAACAAAAGCAATAAACAGATGCATGTCAAAATCAGCAGATTGCCTCAGCTGAATTAGGAAGAAAGCAATGGGAAAAGTCGAAACATAATTTTCTCACTTTCAATATAAAACTTCAATTTTTATTTTGCAATAGCATATTTCTTTTGAAAATTGCGAAATTTTAATATGGAGTAATTTTTGAAAGTTCTGAAGTTCATAAAATGAACATTATAATATGATGTTTTATTTTTTTAATTTCTAGTTATGTAGTTTTGGGGTTATGTGGACTGGATTTTAAATAGTAGAGAGTGTATTATGGATGCCTCACACCAAATTAATGAGATCCAACTGTAAACCAAAATTAACCACTTGAAGTGTTAGAAAATGCTGAATATTTATAGCCATGAATGTAACTTCTGTATGCTTTACATGCATCCAAATATTTAGAAATATCACAAGGTAACATACTGTTGTTTGTTTTTTATGTAAAATTGTCAAGATTAAAATTTCCTATGAAAAATCACTGAGATGGTGTTATCATGGTAGAGAGTGACTGTCATGAAATGGAGGTAGAAGAAACTAGTATGTGTTACGTCTGTTCCCCAGCAGATGGAAATTCAGAATTAATAGTACAGTTAGAGGATAGACAAGTAATCCTTATAGCCAGGTATCCAAGTACAGTGGATGGCCATAGCTATGAAGATGCACAGATTATATTTAAAAAAAAAATCTGCTAAAAGGCAGTGCAAGGAATAACACTTTGGAATAATTTATTTAAAAGGATATTTATCTTGAGACCACAACCCCTATAATGTTTTGGTCACCACTGCACATTTGTTATAAACCAGTATTACTGGCAGAGGTAAGGCTGCTCAATTTAATTATGTATGATCACTCCCACTGTGTGTCCATATCCATTCCATTTTAGGTTTGGCCTCAGGTCCTTTGTGTAAAACAAGAGTGATGTTTTCCCTTTTCTCACATAGAGGTTGAAGGGATTCATTGATATAATAACATTCAAAATGTTATTTAAAAGCAAAATGCTAAGTATGTTGAAAAAAAGAAACTGTACATTTCATTTAATTAGACATCTGAAGTTCCTATGCTGGAGATGGTTACATGCCATTTAAAAAGAGTACTTTTGGACAATACAGGTGTAATTTCTTCTGTTTTATGATTCAGCAATCAATCTTTTAGGAAAAAAAAAAAAAGTATGTGTAAACAGACCATTTTAAAGGACAGCTCTTTCCTCCAGCCCCCTCTGTTTAACTGTGCAAAAATTGTACTATCTTCTATGAAATGAAATGTTACAACTGCATAGTGATAGACTTTTCCTTAAAATAGCATTGTGGCTCTGACATTGCATCTGAATTCCTTTTTGTTTTTCATAGTGAAACACCTGAATTACTCAATGAATAAAAAATAATTAAATCCTCTAACAAAAGCAGGACTTGCATTCAATGAAAATAATGTAAGTTTTCAAGTTTCCCTCATCCTTCTGAAGAAACTAGCTGCAGAAGGTTGGGAAGCCTGTTCTTTGAACTTAGTGCTATGATAACATATTTCCTTTAAATGTAGAAGAAAATATATTGTTTTTATCAAAATACAGAATTGAAAATGAAAACATTCCTGATCTTAGCCTTATTTTTTTCATAGACCTGTGGCATGATTTTTATTTCATTATGGTTTCTTTGCCAGTTAAGTGAGATTAATTGGTTCACAGACATGCTTTTATAAAATGTTAATAATATAGAGAAAAAGATAACAAGAACTATTATCCAAGACGTTTTTCTGTTTTTTTGAATATTTCTTAGTTTACCAGAATGTAACAGAAACAGTACTTTCTGCATTATGAACTGAGTGGACCATGAATACGTCATGAATTGAGTGGCTTGAACTTCTCATTAATTCAACAAGAGATATTCAAGAAACATTACCACCCTGATGGAAAAATGTCAAATAAATTCCACCATAGGAAATTTGCAAAAAAATTTGTCCCTTAATGAGGTTATTGTTGCATAATGGAGAATCTAAGGCTTTTTGGCTTTTGAAATCAGAGAGCACGCTTCTGTGTATCCGTATGAGATGGCTTACTCGGAAACAGGTACTCTCACAGTATTGCAAATTGGAACAGCAACACAATTTAATCCTCTTATTTTAACAATAAAATCTTGTTTGTGTGCGTAGGTTAAAATTGTGTTTATGCAAGAAGTTACGTATGATTGAGCCATTTTGGGGGGGGGGGGGGGAAAAAAGAAGGAAGTGTGACACATATGTAAATATTGTATTAAAATTACCAGAGTTACCTTTCACAGCATCACAGAATTGTAGGGGTTGGAAGGGACCTCAGGAGATCATCTAGTCCAACCCCCCTGCCAAAGCAGGTTCAACCAGAGCAGGTTGCACAGGAAAGTGTCCAGGTGGGTTTTGAACATCTCCAGAGAAGGAGACTCCACAGCCTCCCTGGGCAGCCTATTCCAGTGCTCTGTCACCCTCATAGAAAAGAAGTTTTTCCTCATGTTTAAGCAGAACCTCCTGTGTTCCAGCTTGTGCCCATTGCCCCTTGTCCTGTCGCTGGACACCACTGAAAAGAGCCTGGCCCCATCCTCTTGACACCTGGCCTTTAGAAACCTTTTTCAGTGTAATTTTTCCAGTGCATTTTTCCAGTGAACCTTGAACTTCTAAATATAAGTCAAAGTTTGGCCAAACATATTTCTTTCTCATAATGGTGCATCTTCGTGTATGCATTGTGTTTTTCTGTCTCAGGCAACTTAAGTTGAACGGCACTTTACATAAACAGGCAACGAATTAAATTATACCTTATGCTTTTGCTTTTATAAAACCTGTTTAACCAGGCCCTTCAATTAACATCAGTGTTAGTTTGTCAAAATTGGAGCCATTCAAAATTTTTTTTTCCATGATAACTTAAGTACATAATTTCTTTGGCCACAGACTTAGTATTTCTGGATGTGTTCTGTATTCTAGTTTATTTTCTCTAGGAAAATGCAGTGCTCATGAAAGATCAAATGGATCTCTCACTTCCTGTTTTGCTCTTGGCAGTGATCTATTTGTCATTTTTCAATTTAAAAAAAAAATCTGTAAGAAAAATGAACTTTGGCTCTGTAAATAATAAATGGAGTTTACTAAGAGAGCCTATGCCAGATAGCAGCTGGCCTTGTGTACATATGCTGAGAGTAGAAAGAACATCATACCCAGGTCTGTAAAAAGCTGTGCTAAAAGTCTCGCAGCATCAGCTGTGAACTGTGTACCATAAGTACAAGAGTTTACCAATACTCTAGTCTGGAGGATCATCCCAGTGCTTTCCTGTCTCTAATATAACTGCATCTGTGAAAAGTGGAAATCAAGTGATATATTTTCAGTAACTATTAAGAAGAAATACTTCAGTAGTATTTATAGAACAGCTTACGTATTTGTTTGATTTTTTCAGTCCCAGTTTGCATGTGAATCGATAGGATAGGATAGGATAGGATAGGATAGGATAGGATAGGATAGGATAGGATAGGACAGAATGGAATATTCCTGTTTCTATGTACAGATATTTCTATTCTATTTCTATTTATAGAAAATAGAAAGAATCATGAACAATTTGAATTTGGATACAAGAGTTTGGTGCAGAAGAACCCTTCTTCTGTGGGGTTTAGCAATAACAGTAGCTGTTTTAACAGTGAAAAGTTGTAGAACCATGTTGACTTTAGTGGAAAAAGATGCATGAATACAGATGTCGGCCTTGGTTACAAGAGGATCAAAGACAACCTTTCAGAAAAGCCAAGGAAGCAATGAAAGAAAGGAGAAAAGACAGGAAAAAATTCAGGAGCAGTCTTCCAAAAGGAAGCAATGAAAGAATTCCCAAATTGTTGACTCTTCCTCTCATGGTTTCTGTACCATATGATTTTTGAATCAGTAGCAGCTGATGTGTTCAGTAATAGTTTCTTTTGGAGGGACTTGTCATAATATTTACCTTCTCTACAGCAACAAAAATATCTTCCAAGGCTGAAATGGCCATGCTTACTAGAACTAACAAAAAAAATGAGGGACATTTCCATGGTGAATTAATCTCTTGACACCATTATTTCAGGTGATAAATAACTTTCAATATACTGTGCTTCCTCTCAGCTGAGGTATTTATGTCTTTAGGCATGCTGCTGCCTAGAAAGTAAGAGTCCATGGTGTTGTGTAAAACTCTAGAATGTGGGAAGTATGAAGATCTCTGGAGTACTGAAATGAGAGGGAGAAATGAGCCTGCTACATTTATTAGGAACACATACATAAAAAGAGCCATCTGTAAGTAGAGCTCTCACAATAAAAGAGTGTTGTGTGTGGGAACAGTTCCTTACCTGTTTTCCTCTTCCACTTTTACTGCAACTTGGCGACATCCAAGCACTGTTCTTACTTTTCCTGTCAGAACCAACACCAAAGTGTTTTCTCTCAATACTGATGTCTTTGGAAAGGAAATTAAAGTTAAATTTCATTTATAAACTCAAGCAATCTGTCTACATAGGATATACTTAGCCAGGTGTGTACGGTATGACTGATAGAGATTTTGCTCAAAGAGAATGCAAGAGATTAGTCTCTCTTACGTGTCTGTCTGAAAAAGTAGCCCAGTGCTATTTTCTGTATATTAACCACTGTGTAACTCTCTGCTCTGCATTAATATCTTCTTTTTTTTCCGTTGATTTAACTGCATTTTTCAGTTACAGCAGCAGTATGTAGCTCTTCTTACTTAAAATACACGCAAACAGATGGATGTATTGGAAAACTGAAATAAAATTAGAATATAGTTTATTAATCTTGTTCTAGCCATGCACACAAAAGTATTATGTGCTCCTTAGTCAAAAGGAGCTTACTCTTAAAATACGGGTCTTACAGGCATAAGCACTGACTAGTCCTGTAAGTCTAATTTATAATATGAACTTTCTTGTGCATCTGTGTTGAGTATAAGCCTTTTAGCTTGAAGTAGGAAGTACAAAGATTATAAATAACAGTTTACTCTAGGCTTTGTCGTGTTCTGTAATTATCTTTTGTTTGCATTTATACGTACGCAATGCTGGATCATAAAATTTTAATGTAATCTGTCAGAAACACCTGAAGTGAGGATATTGCAGTGGAGGGAACTTTATTTAAGAGGGGAAAAAAAAGAGAGCAATTAACAATTGACTTCAATAAGCTTTGGACCAAGTTGTCATTGAATGGTTAGGCAAACAAGCATCTACTATAAACATATATAACACATATGTTACATATGTTTATATGTTTATGTTTATAAATAATGACATAGTCTGTCATTATTTACTGAAGCAAAGAATTCCAAGACATTGTATAATTTCATAAGCTTAACTAGAAAAGCAGAAAATAATTCCCAGCTTTTGCATTGCTTTAAGGAAAATACAGCCTTATATAACCACTGTGCATCCACCAAAGCTTTCAGTCACCATGTCACAGAATGTATTCTGTTCAGATAAAAATCATTGTACTATAATGAAGTACTCCTCTGAATGCTGCATTTCCCCCCATTTAAACACTTTAAAGGTTAAAAGCACAGCACTTATTTTACATGAAATGAACCTGGGCTTTTAAATCTCAGCTGTGGAATGCAGCCTCCTTGTTGATGAGCACCTGATGTCAGCAGTTTGAATGATGTCTGACGCTAATTATGTGTCGTTTACAAGATTGCCAGGCAGGAGAGTCTGGAGGAATAAAAAGCTATTTAAAAGGTTTTCATATGAGGTCTTACTCTCAAATTTTTTGAAAGCTCTTACTTCTCTTGCAGAGCAGCACCCTGTTAATGCTGTTGAAGAAGGGAAGTGCTTCTAAAAAGACAGTTAATGCCTGAATCTTGTTTGAAAACCATATAAAGAACAGCTTTTACATCTGTTTAAATGCAAAGCTGGGGAAAGATATTTTGTACTTGTCATACCACCTAATTTGATGCTGACACAGAAGAAACTATCTGGTCAGCATATCAGAACATTCAAAATTAACTGATAGATAAACATAAAATATTGTTAAAGAATTAATTTGCCCTTTATCTGCTGATAGATCTTTTTAAAACGCTACATGACTACTGAAAAATTCAAAGATTTTGTTTGGGGCCTTATATGTATGCTACTCTGGATTTTTTTTCCTCTATAGTTTTTACAGATACCATTCTCTGTTTGCATGTATGCATTTACATATGACAGCATTCCCTAAAATTCAGAAATGGCTTCTATTTTCATTCAGAAAACTTTCTCTTAAGTCTGGGATTTAAAAGTTTTATTTATCGTGCATATGGTCAGCTTATGAATATTTCTAAAGTGAGGAAGTCAAGCAGCTTATCAAAGCAATCTCAGACAGTAACTTGCTGTTGTGAATGGTATCAGGTCAATGTCCAGACAGTACATCTGTGTGAGGCAGAGGCAATGTCTTATACTGTCTTCAAGCAGGCAGACTCATACCAGTTTCGATCTTTCAGCGCATGTTATATGAAGTTATGTCATCTGGCTTCACAGATAGCTATGTGAAACATCTTGGAGTCCTTCTTTGCCTTTGTAGGCACCCACTTGTTTAATTTTCTTCTCCCATATCCATCAGCTCTTCAAGGGAGCATGTGTTATCAAGCAGTTACTTCTGCAGTCTGAGATGGAAAAAGTAGAAAACTAGTACTATGTTTCTGTATTGGTATTTTATGGAAAAAAAATTAAATTGTCCTGGTTTTGCTAGGATACAGTTAATTTTCTCCTTAGTAGTTAGAATGGCTGTGGTTTAGTTTTAGTGTAGGAATTGTTATGAGAGGAATGTTGATAAAGTACCAACGTTATTAGTTGCTGCTGGAGCTCAAGGCCAACGTGTTTGGCTGCTTCACAGCTGCACAAGGACTGGGAGGGAGAAGCGCAGTGAAGAGCAAAACCCCAAACTGGCATTTGGATGTGCCAGTGAAATATTCCAGATCATATCCCGTCATGTCAGTATATTAACCAGGGTGTCAGTCGAGGGTATTCTCTCAGGGCTTGCTCGGGCTCACTCTTCCAGGGTTTGGGTTTCAGGACTATCTGGGCTCCAGGATCGCTGGCTGGCACAGGCTGGGCATCGGTCAGCGGGTGGTGAGCAATTGCAGTGGTCATCACTCATTTGTATATTCTGTTATCACTGTTGTTATAATTTTATTTTAAGTAGTAAATAGTTTTTATCTCAACTCATGAGTCTCCTTGCCCTTTTCTTTCCAATTCTCTTACCTTCTCCCTGGAGGAGGGGGCAGAATGAGAGAGCAGGCTGTGTTTGGCTGTGGACCAAAAGGGTGAAACCACCACAGTCTTTTCTGGTGCCTGAAGTGGGGCACAAAGAGTTGAGATAAAGACAGATTTGATCAGACTGTGTTAAAACAAAAGTGTGATAAGCATTAATGATGTGGCCTCTCACTTGGTCGGTGCTGATTGGAACGCTGTTTTCTGTGCTCTCAAAGGAGTTTTTAGAGCTGTGGTCTGTGTCACCTCACTTGCCATACGTGCTGTGTGCCACTGTTTACACGTGGTTCACCACCTCGAGACATTGGATTGGAAAGAGGGATGCTGTTTTGCTGACTAAGGTTTTTGTTGTGCTGTGCTGTGGGGTGCTGGTTGTTGGTTTGATAAAATCATGGGTAGTGGGACCAATTTTGTATCTGTATGCAGTGGTGGCAGGTGGCACGACCAAGCCAGTTCCATCCCTGCATTTTGGGAGCCGTCTGATGGGTGTGTTCAACAATTACAGCTTCTCCTGAGACAGCCAATACAAGCAGGGGACGTCTGTCTTTGTTTTCCCATTCTCCTCCAAATAATTTATAGAAGATATTGAGAATTTTGATTAACCTTGGGATGCTCAAACTACCATCACCTTGTTGCTGAGTGTATATCAGTGTTGTGATGTTGTTTAGATTTGCTACTGGAGTTTGGCGCAGATATCAGTGTTGTGTTGCCGCTCTAGCTCCTCCAACAGACACTGCAGCCCCTCCACCACCCGCAACTGACACTACAGCCTCTCCACCACCCATGACTGACACAGCAGCCACTCTACCCCCTGTGACCAACACTACAGCTCCCGCAACCAACACTGTAGCCACTCCACCCCCTGGAACAGCCACCACTACAACTACTCCAACCCCAACATCTGCTAACGTTACTCAAAGCTCCATGAAAACCACAGCAGATAAACCAGTCAACAAACTTGTGCCAGTATCAGTTGCCCCTATACAAAAGAAGAAATACACAAAGAAATCAGTTTGCATAACAAAGGATGAGGAGGAAGCGGGGCCATCATGAGAAATGGAGGAAGAGCCAGAACCAGAGGTGATCACCCGATCTCTATCCCTCAGTGAGCTGCGAGACATCCGAAGGGATCTCAGCCGTCATCCAGGCGAACACATTGCCACTTGGATGCTTCGATGCTGGGACAATGGGGCCAGCAGCATGGAACTAGATGGCAGGGAAGCCAAGCGGTTGGGTTCCATAGCCAGAGAAATTGGCATTGACAGAGCCGTTGGGAGAGAGCCACAGACTCTCAGCCTCTGGAAGCGACTCCTGTCAAGTGTGAAAGAAAGGTTCAACTTTAAGGATGATATTTTGTGTAATCTAAGCAAGTGGGACAACATAGAGAAAGGCATCCAGTGCTTGAGAGAATTAGCTGTGCTGGAAGTGATTTATAGTAACCTGAATGACGAGCAGTTACCCAAAGATCCAGATGAAGTCCCGTGCACACAAGGTATGTGGCGGAAGGTTCTACAGAACACACCAGCATCATATGCCAAGTCACTGGTGGTAATAAACTTCAAACCTGGAGAGGAGCCAAAGGTGGATGAAATGGCTCGCCAGCTCCAGACATACAGAGATACCCTCTCCTCCTCCCTCATCTCGGCTGTAGAGAAACTCATCCAAGAGTTTGGGAATTCATGTCCAGTTCCTCTGCACATACTAAGGTCTCAGCTGATAAGAACAAGTGTTCCTCTGTCCAGGAGAAAGTGGAAGGCAAACCAAAAGGGTGAAACCACCACATAAATAAAATTGTAATTCATAAGCATAGAATATTTAAAAACAGTCCAATTTTACTAATTAATGATTTGTTAATGAATAGATCTTAAATGTAATTCAAATGTGGAATAATTTGTTGTTTCCAAAGGAAGTCTTGCACTGACTTTTGTCCCAGTGCTGATGGGGATCAGTGTGGAATGGAATATAAAATACTTCTGGTGAAATGCCAGCAGTTCTCTTTTTGAAAAAGACCATTGTGTTGGGTTTGGAGAGGGGTGGCGGGGAGGGGGCTATAATTGGGTTTCTCCAAAGCTTTTGATTTTTGAACCACATGACATTTTTGAAGCTGGGCTTTCTGTCATTGACTTTTAAAATCAAGACTAGACGCTTTTCTGTAAATGGATCAGACCTCAGACAGATGTTGTTTGCAAGAGAGGTCTTCAGTGTTTGTTACACTGGTGATCAGCTGAGATAATTGGAGCAATTCCTTTTACAGTGAAAACTTCCTAATTTCTTAAGCATTTGGCCACTGAATATCTGCTACTAACATTAAAGTATTCACATAGATATTAGCATGTTGTTCCTACAGTGTAAAAGTCTAAATGTATTTAATAATGAAGATTGCTGTCTAATTCCAGACAGAGCTTAGAAGTGCATGGTGCATCTAGCAGGGCTTTACATGCTGCACAGATTATTTTATATAAATCTATGTAATTGTATTGTAATTTTACAGGATGGTTGCTTGGTACACTGAACACTGTGTATACAAACATGAACAGCACACTCATGAGAATGTGAGTGTTTTGAAGTCATAGCACTGCTTTTGCTTTTCATTGACATGCTTTACCTTTCACTGTAAATGTATTGTTTCTTGCTTTTGACAATTTTCCTTATAAAAAGATAAATTAAATATGGATCTGTACACAGAATCACAGAATGTGAGGGATTGGAAGGGACCTTAAAAGATCATCTAGTCCAATCCCCCTGCCGGAGCAGGAACCTAAATGAGATCACACAGGAAGGCGTCCAGGCGGGTTTTGAATGTCTCCAGAGAAGGAGACTCCACAACCTCCCTGGGCAGCCTGTTCCAGTGCTCTGTCACCCTCACCATAAAGAAGTTTTTTCTCAAGTTTAAGCGGAACCTCCTGTGTTCCAGCTCACACCCATTGCCCCTTGTCCTACCATTGGGCATCACTGAGAAGAGCCTGGCTCCATCCTCCTGACATTCGTCCTTAACATATTTATAAACATTAATGAGGTCACCACTCAGTCTCCTCCAAGCTAAAGAGACCCAGCTCCTTCAGCCTTTCCTCATAAGGAAAAGTGAATAAGTTTTAAAAACTCCAGTGAATAAGTTTTAGAAACCGCTCCCAAGTTTAGGAAGTAGAGAGAGGAAATTTTCTTTATGAGCATGCATAAATTTCAATTTGCATGCAACAGTAAAAATAAAAAGCTCAGTAACTATGATTTTTGTATTGCAGTTTAGGAAAACATTACACAATTAATTCCACATGATACTTCAAAAAAATCTGGTTTTATCGGGAGTATGTTTATGAGTGTTAAACAGCTTCACAGTGCCAAATACATGCCATGTACTTAAGTGACTAATTGTAATAAAAGTGTTAGATCCTTCTTTTCTACCACAGTTAATAACTTAGAAATTACAAAATGTTCCATTTCAAAATATAACTGCCATCTACCTGACTTTTTACCCCCATAGGTAATTATGTCTTTTCTGGAATACTTTCACTGAAATGGTTATCAGGAAAGAATGAATGTTCTGTGTTATTGGAAAGAATATCTTTGAATGCTTGAAGGTACAAAGTTTAATAACTTGTGAAATAAACAAAACAGAGGGCCTGCTTTTAGGACTTTTTCACTGGAATGAGTTTTCCCTATGAAATTGAAGGTTGTTTGAGATAATACAATTTATTTCATACTTATGTACAGGTTAGTTACTGTCATTAGAATGGATGCTTGTTATTTAATGAATTTAATAAGAAATAATAGATTGTCTATATAAGATGGGCTATTTAGTAGGTTTCCTTGTTATTTTAACGTAGCTGCTCTTGCATTATTTTGCTTTTGAAAGGCCATTTGTTATATCTGTCTTTTAGATCTCATTTTTTTTTGCTTTCTCCACTTTTTTTTATGCTTTCTCCACTTTTTCCTAAAAAAATGGTATTTTTATGCAAACAATTGTAAGAGATATCAAACTTTTGTTTCTAATTTATCCTGGAAAATTTTCAAATAATAGTTCCCTAAAAGTAAAAATATTTTTACACTTGCAACAATGTTTTGCTTGCATACTAAACCTTCATAAACATAGAGGCAACACTATATGTACAAGCATAAAATGTTTAGTGATCAAAATTGGATAACCTGAAAAGCACTGTAGGTTTACTTCAGTTAAAAAGATGTGATATAAATAAAAAGCTTCATGGGTTAAGAAATTTTCTGAAACTGATGTGCTTGAAAAATAAAATTGCAGTTATGATAAAGTGGGTGGTGGTTCATCCCCTGTCTCAAGCTTTAATTTTTTAAGCTTAATTTTAATATCACTATTTTATAGGTGATATATGTTTTGTCCTATATACTGTGTTTTCCTGGGCAATATTCAGTCTGTATTTCTTTCTGTTTCTAAAAGTAAACAAAAGCTGTTAGGGAGTGCTGCACAGAAATTCAGCCTCCCTAGTTTGTTTGGGGAGGCTGAAACTTTTTTTTCTGTATTTTTTCCCTGCAGTTTATTCTTTGAAGTTGTAAGTCTCTCTGGCATTTATCCAAGAAACTGGAGTGCTTAAAGTTAAACAATGAAAATTTTATATCCTGTTTTTTCTCTTTTTTGAGAGTCTTACAGATTTTTAGGAGAGGTATGCTAATTATGATCAGAATTATGTCAGTGCTTTCCTACATGTGCTTTTGTAAACATACATGCACTGAATAATATATTATGAAATTTATTTGTGTTATTCTAACATCCGTGAAAAATGGCTCGTTTCCTTTCAAGTGAGTAAAATGAGTAGGAAGAAAAATGGTGGAGAATTTTGTGTTGGCATTAGAAATGTTTGACATCTCTGTTAATGCATTACTTTTGCAAGCACACAAGAACTGCAGACTAGCATGTTATGCAGCAGATGCTTTGGATGTTGTGCATCGGAATATGCAGCAGCTGAAACTAATGAGATTAATTGATCTTGACTGGTGAAATTGAAAGAGCCTATACTTCTAACTAATATCCATAAATATTCAAGTCTAATTGAAATAAAATGTACATAACAATGCTGGTGTCAAATAGAACTGTTAGTTTTTAGTTTCCCTTAGGATAAACTCAACTATGGAAACATGACAGATGAAGAACTAGTTTTCTGCTCATATAGACACAGGTTTCTCTGCAGATTAACTACTTGATCAGGAGTAGAAATAGTGTGCCACATGATTATTGGTTACCTGTAGGGATTAAATACCATTTTGATGGTCTCCCATTATTTTCAGTACCCCATGTATTTAATCACAGAAAGGTAAAGAAATATTTCAAAAATAATTTTACTTTTTATATCACCATCAACAAGGCAGAGCACACTGACATTTCCCTGCATGATTTTGTTGCTCTGTGGGTTAGTACTGAAAGATGCCTGTGCGTGGCTCATTTGCTAATACCCAAACAAGCCCAGAGCTGAGGTAAGGGTAGCTAGTGCAGGACTTGGGAACCCTAGAGTGACGCTTTTGCTCTCTCTCTATTGGGAGAATGAGGTTTCCCAGGCAGGCTGAGTGGTGGTTCACTCTGAGCTGACCAGTCTCTTTGGGTCTCAGTGTCCTGTCTGTAAAATGGGAGTAGGACATAGTTTCCTAATTCAGCCATGTGCAGAGAGGATAAATACATTCTTATGGTCTAAATGGTTCAAATCCTGTAGCAGACCCACACTGAGAAGCTAGGCTTTCCTTAGCTCTGGAGAGGCATCCAGCTGTAGCAGGCTGGAGGTCTCTGCAAGCCCTTTCACCCTCCTGCTCAGTGTTTGCTGTTGCAGTTTGCTGTGTGTGCTTTCCTTTCAAATAATTTATTTCTCTTTTCTAGTTTGAGGGTTGCAAGAAAGCCTTTTCCAGACTAGAAAATCTCAAGATTCACTTAAGGAGCCATACGGGTGAAAAGCCGTACCTTTGTCAGCACCCTGGCTGCCAGAAAGCATTCAGCAACTCCAGCGACCGTGCCAAGCACCAGAGGACACACTTGGACACTGTAAGGAAGTAGAAGTCCCATTGCAGTCCCCTGTACATGAGACTGTGTGCTCCTTTCCTCCAGCTTGGTGACAGCAGGTAGCCCATAACCTTAGAGATAAGAGGGAGAAGTGTCTGATGAAGCTGTTTAAGCTGCTTCAGAAGCGACCCAGTAATGTAAGCATGGATTAAGATAGGCCAAACAAGTTGATAAAAAGGCCACAGCTCCATGGGCTTTGCTGCAGGTAGAAGCAGTAACTTTCTCCCACTTAGGTGATCTTTAGGGAACCTGAAGTCGCTATGCAAAGACACAGAAGCCATCTGTGATAATAACTGCTGTTCTCTGACAGAGACTCAGTTAAACTTAAGGCTGGGGCATGTCCTAGAAAGTCAAGAGAGGAAGAGTAATTTTGTAATCTAAAAATTTTCCTGCCAATAAATTGTTGCTTGTGAATTTGAGTCACAGCTGAGATTTGTTTAAAAAATTTTGTTTCATAACAAAAGGTTGTGTTTCATCAGAGACAAGCAGTTTCCAAAGGGCAGAAGCCCACAAAGAAAAAAAGAACAATGCCATTTGAATTAAATGACTATCACAAAATTTAAATTATCCATTTCAAATAGTCAATAGCATGGCTGGTAAGGTAATCCTTTGTACAAGGTGTTTTCAGAAATGCTTTGTGAAACCTAAGTGGCTAAATTGCAAAATAGCTAATTTCAGCAAACAGCTGGACCTGATGTTCATTTAATACTCTGTATTGTGGACCTACCAGTCGTCAGGGAAGACAGTCAGGTTAGAACAGACAGAAGGAGATATTTATAGAGTTTTATGTTTATTTGGTGAGTTAGATTTATTGGGCTTTCTTTTAAGAAAACTGTAAAGGTATGACAGGCCTGGTATCTTTCTGAAATTACATTTTATTGGAAAATGTGAGCTGAAGAAGTTTGTCTTCACATTAATATATGTATTTTTGTGTGTAATATTTTTGAAACTTCAGTATTCAATGCTTGCTTTGGTTTTTGCTTGCTCTCTTTGTAATGTAGTAAACTAACACTTTTTCTTGTTCTGTTTTTCTGAAGCAGATTCTTCTATAATCCTAAACAGTCTATCTGGGCCTTTACTGCAGTTTCTTTAGCTGATTCACTAAAGAATGTAATTTCTGATTAAGTCAAAGATTGCTCTGAGGGTGAAACAATTGTGAGTATAACTAGCAATATTCATTGTACTGATTAAAAAAAAAAAAAAAAAAAAAAAAGGTAACAATGAAAGATTCCATAATGAAAGCTTTCTTTTGGTTTGTCTTCCTTATAAGCCTTACTTTTCCCTTCCCAATAAGTTACCAAGCATTCTGCTTATAATAACGGACAACCTGTGTGTTCTGTAGTAATGTGGTTTGCAGCATCCCAAGGCTCAAAAGGGATTCTCTTGAGTTAAAATAATCTGTGATGTAACAGCTGCTTTATTCTTTTTCTTTTTGACTCAGAAACCTTATGCATGTCAGATTCCAGGATGTACTAAACGATACACAGATCCAAGTTCCCTGAGAAAACATGTGAAAGCCCATTCTTCTAAAGACCAACAAATCAGGAAAAAGGTAATTTTTCTACCGTATTGACTGATGTGAAGCTTATGTGGAGAACTTGGTGTTCTAATATTACATGTTTCAATGCATCTTCAAGTACCTCTGCTGATTTCAGACTGTTGATTAGAAAAATCGTTAATGGGGAATAATAGATATGGTTCTTACATAGATGATAATTTCATCTTTGACTTAATGAGGCTGCCTGCTTCACTTCTTTTTATTTTGTGATGTGATGATTAATCACTAACCATACATAATGAGACAAATTAAAAATAATTTTTGAAAACAGAAATTTTTGGTTTTAAAGTTCTGCCACTTGGTAAATGCATAGTAATGCAAAATCCAGTTTACATGGCCAGTATCAGATGGAAGGATGGATTTTGAAGGCAGATGGACAGTATGCGAGATTAAGCTCTAAATTATATTTCCATATGCCAGACACTTCCGAATACCAGGACATTTCACAACGCTGGTTCCCTGTGTCTGTGAAATCTATGAGTCAACAGTTGTTTATATGTATAAGCACATCTTTGAAGAGCTGAGTTGCGACCTAATGGAATTTTTTTTATTTTCCCTGAGCATTCCTCATGATATCTCCTAATAATCACTGGCACTATTTCATCAGATTGTTTAGATCATTGAGGATAAAAATCTAAGCTTTAATTTTAAAGGAAACCGGTCCTGATAAATGTGGCACATGCATGGACTGGTGTAGGGTTGTCAGCCCCATATAAAACAAGTTGTAGTTTAGAAGTTTTGAAATTGAATGCCTCAACTAAAACTGGCATAATGGACCTGAATGTAGGTTTTGAACTGCACTGTAACATTATTGCCATTGAAAGTGAAATAATGTGTTATTTGTCTCTTGTTTTGTCAGGTAGCAATACTACGTGGGATTTTCCTTTCTGAATTTCATTCACTGTTTGATTTTGCTCATTTTCCATTCCTCCTTTGTGCTAAACAGTTCAAACCTGTCTATTTTTACTCCTGGCTTAACTGTCTATGGGCACATTCTAGACTTAAAATTTCTTATTTTTTCATCCCTATTCGAAAAGGATTTACTTGTGCTCATTGGTCACCTGAGATACATTGATATATGGAAGAGGAAATAAGCTAAACCTCTACAAAAACAAAATAAAAATTGTAGCATCTATCATGCCAGGTACTTAAAGCATGGATAAAGTTTACAATGTATAATGTTGACAAAGTACAGCATAATTACTGGGCCTTTGAGAACTCATAATTGCTAACTAACATCATCCTTTGGTATTTGAAATATTTCCTGGCAGTAATAATAATAAAAGTAAGAAACAGTACACCTTTTAATGCAAAATTAAAGTTATTTATGACTTTAATTAAAAGTGAAAATTGGCTTAATGTCAAAAAAGTCTGTACAAAAATGTGAATTCATCAAAAATAACCATAAAAATTCTGAGGTGATAAAGGCACAGTAGAGTAATACTTCCAGCCCTAGGGATCTATTTTGTTGAAAAGAATGAAACCCTTTGCTGTCACACCCCATTAGTCATGGATTCATTTAATATATCGTGCCTAACTGCTTTTAATCCTCCTTTTAACCTCCCCCTACACACAAAGTGATATTACTGTCGTGTCTTAAGTTGCTGGCTCTCCAAGAATGTACCTGGATATGTGTCTTTCATGTTGCATAGACTTAAAATAACAGGATGAAATATATTCATAACAGTGGAATCAACTACTTGCTGTGCTATTGAGTCTTCAGCCCAGATTTTCTAGATCTGTCTTCAAAGCTTTGACCCTTTCCTTGACCTTCTAAGATGAGGCAATGTGATATAAATAAACTTCCATCTCTGGATTATTTTAGGCAATTTTTGTTGATATATGTTTATGGTTTACCATGTAAGGCAAAAATGTAGTTTCTGCAAATCTTGTAAGGCAGCCACTGTTCCTCTTCTCCTGTGAACCTCTGGCCTTTGGCCATCCACCAGATACATTTAAGTGGAAATCTCTCCAGATTATGGCATGCAATTCTATAGACCAAGAAGATCTCAGCACAAATATATTTAATGCAAGCAATTTATGTATTCTCCTACTTTTTTCCTTCTCTCATTCCATTTTTATAATCCTTTTCTTGTTCAGTTTCCTTTCTTATTCTGTCTTCCACCTTTGTAGCTTTGGGTCTTTAGGATATGCAACCCAAACATCTCTAGGCAGCTGAGGTGTGTATGCCATGGTAAGACCAGTCCCAGGACTTTGTTCCACCCTAGATAATTCTCATCTTTCACCCTTTTTCTTTTATTCAATTTTTCCATATACAGAGTTCAACTGAATTGTCAATTTAGAACACATATTGGTGTATATATAGGCAAAAGCCACTTAAACATTTGACATCCTGTGTGTTTGCTAATCTTTATCTAGCTTGGACCTCATATTAATTTAGGCTCTCATGAACCATTAACCTTTTCTTTTCACCTCAAATCAATGATTACCTAACAACTGTTCAGCTTTTTCAGTCTTCTGTGCATTTTCAAGGCAGACCAGGACCAGAAAGAGACATAAGTGTTTTTTTTCCTTTTGGGAAACTCTAAAAGGGAGATAAATCCAGTTTTTAGATGAGTCATTTCCTAAACTAGCAGCTTGTATATGAAGAGGAGCTATAACAGCCTAAACTGATTGTTTCCCAGGTTAATGGTAAACAAGCAGGACTTTTTAAAAGAAAGGACAAGGAGGAAATATTAATGGGTTGAAATTGCTATTTCATTTCTTTTTTCAAATACCCTGTAAAAACAATACAGTTACTTGGCTTGCTGTGTGGAATTGCAGAGAATTAGAAGGAAAAGGTTAGGAAAACAGAAGGATGAGTGAGGCAGGTATTTACTTCAGCTAATCTTCGTATTATTTATTCTTCTTACAAAAAACTAACTCTATTTTCTGACTTCATAAAATCTGAAAACCATTTATGCATTGATACTTTTTATTCTGAGTATAAACTGGCTCTGAAAATTGCCTGCCTATGGTATTAGGTGCAGCTGTTAATGATAGAAATACTGTCTACATGAAGTCAGGGTGAATCATTATGCCTATTAGATCTATAGTTCTTAATTGCAGAATAGCTTTAATATGCAAGGCTACAGTTGAGAGCTTTGCTTTTGTATCTTCAACAGGTCTGAGTAATTTTATTCCATGAGTCACCCTGTGGAGTCTCTGACTAGTCAAAAAATAGGGCACTACTTGATAATACAACTAAGCTTATTTTCAGTTGGTTACATTTTGTGTTTTCAGTAAGCAGCAGATTTCTTTCACCTGTGAACTGATGATACTGTATTTGAAAATATGAATCCATAGCTCTTTTAGTTTGCAAGTCTTTTTATTGAAGTTGGTGAAAATGAAATTGTGCAACATATCAGAAATTTGCAGAAAGCAAATATCACAGAGGCATAGCTTTGGGAGAGATGGTCTAAAGGACATTTCTGAAAGTTGTCTACACTTGGTGGAGGTTTTTTTGAATTGTAGTGTATATGGTACATCTACCAAATCACTAGGGAATGAAGGGGGTGGTGAGAACTCAAAAGATAAGGGATACGTGCACAGACTTCCAGCTTGGTTCATTTGTGCCTCATAAGCTTCCTTTTTGACACAAATTGATCAGCTCTAAAATGATGACTGAACACTTCTTTCTGTGATATCTGGTTGGAAGAAGATCTGTTCAGGTTTTAATGTGTTGAAGAGGAAGAAAGGACAGGCAATCAGGGTCGCTCTGGTCCTACTGCTGTTTGTGCATGATTTTCTTCCACATTGCATTTTTGCTCTTTCAAAAACTGATCAGCTAGCAATTGCTGGAAGTTTTCAGAATACTTCTGATGACTATAAAGAAAAGAGGTGCTACACTGCATTGCTGAGATGAAGGAGGCTGTGTTACGTCTCAGCCGTATCCACTCCTACTTCAGACTGTAGTAGAGACTAGTAGAGCAGAGGAGTCTACACTAGGTGTGGAGCTTGTTGGAAATAATGACGTAAGGATATGGATCATATGGCCAAAGCAGTTCCTGGAATCGTCTTGCAGAATGGCCTGTGCTGACCTTGATGAGGGTTTGCATTGGAACTGAGGGGGCTTTGCAGAGGCCACCGTGCACAACTAGTAATGATCCTAGAGATGTTGCTCTTTTGCCACTGTGCAACCCCCATATTAGCAAAAAGGGGATATAAAATATCCACCTTTAAAGGCAGATCTTAATGACTGAATTCTTCTGAAGCCTGATCATTTTTATCCCTTTTCTAACAATTCACCTCTTCTCTCTTAAGAGGCCTTTTATGTATAATGTCTATAAAACTATCCATCTTACAATGAAAACATCAAGAGAAATGAGGGGGGAGAAAGTGCTTAAAGATGTTATACTCCCCTACTGAACAGTATTTCTCCAGAAATAAGGCATACGAGTATTTTCACTACAGGTTAAACTGGAGTATTCTGTAAAGTTTTGAGAGATTGCCTACCTTTGTATTTCGTGGGTCTTGTACATTATTCCTCCAGCAAAATAATACAGAGCTCTTGCTTCTTACAGTGCTGCACGTTTCTTAATTGTTCATTGTTTACATTGTTTCACAGTAAAAGCAGGCTTTTTTATTGTGACTACATGTTGATTTTACCTCACAATCGATGAAGCTGACAATTTGTTTTAAGATTTTGGAATAAACAAGTTTTACATCAGCATTTAGATTTAGTGGAGAACATGAATAGAAAACAATGTCTGGTGATGTTCTTTAGCTAGTATCTTTGCTTTATTTAATTTTTCAACACTTAACGTCCAGTTTTTGCTTTCATTTCCTTTACTTTCTCAGTATTTGAACTAGGCTTTTTTTGTGAATCAGGAAACACAATGCTTAATATGTTTCTTACAGGAAATAAATTAAATTTTTATTTTTTTCTAATACAGAATGTTTAATTGATGAGGAAATAGGGAGCCAAGGAGGGTTAGAGCATTACATCATTGGTATTTCAACAAGTTATTCAGGCACTAAGCTAGTTATCAGTGACATTGTCCATTATGTGACTATATTAATCTGGAGAAATTACTCTGTGAATACCTGTCTTGTGGGGAGCAAACAGACAGATCCTACAATATGAGTCTAGTTTGCTTCTGTATCTTTCAGGTTTCACTTGCCCTTGTTCACGCTCTTAGTTCAGATTTCACTGTTAAAACTGCAAAAGGGAGAGAATGGATTGAAAGGGAAGCAAATCTATTTTCTTGCTTTGGGAGCAGTTGAACATAAGGATATTTTCTCTAATTTGTTCTTTTTGGAGTCTGTTTAAAAGATGTCACTGATGCAAAAAGAGGTGCGTTCAGGGGCTAAGGGTCAGTGAGCGGTGCCCATGGCAACTAAGAAACTATTCTGGAGAAAAATGCAGTAAAGAGTAAGTGTTTTAATCCCCAACTTTAATCCCTCTACTTCCTGTTTTCAAAATGAAATATAAATCGGGCACTGTGGTGTGCAGCAATTTTTCCTGAAAGGGATGTTGGCAAAAAGGGATTAGGAATGGGCAGCAGTGTTTAAGGAATTTAATCATACAATTTGTTGGAAAACTTTCGGGACTATGAATCACCAGTTCTTTTGAGTATGGTCAGTGAGAAACGGGAAAGCAGACTCTGAAAATGATGGAGGGCTGGCTGTGGCTGACCACCTCCCCAGCTGCTGCAGTAGCAGCGATGGGCACTGTGGTGGGATGCACAAGGTGTGCCTCGCAAAGAAGCTCCATCACGGGGGATATGCTTTACTAGCAGTGCATGTAAAGCTCTGCTCTCCAGGGAGGAGGAGACATCAAAACCCCTCTATGGTTTTCGTGGTGCTCTGGCAGCTGTGACAGTTGTTATAACAGGAGTTTGTTGAATTACTCTGATGGTAACATTTGCTGTTTCACATCATGATTCCTCCCTGCACTTGCATTTCTGCCCTAAGCTTGTACCCCTGTGAGCTTTGGCACCGTGATGTATTGGAAAGTGCACCAGAGACAGCAAGTCCTGTCACCCTCATTACATTTACACACATGCCCAAAAAAATCCACATTGTCTCAAAACTCTGTAAACAACTGCCAGTGCATGCCCATACCATTTTGTATTCTTCAGGTTCATTTTTGGCAGCAAAAAATATCCTTTTTTGCATGTGTGTGTCTTTACTTCCCTGCCACAGAATATGCATAAAGGTGGGCGTGAGAGAGTGGGAACCCTTCTTTCTTTACAGACCTGATTGACAGAGTCCTTTGGGAGGCAATCCTGAAGGACAGAGGACTCCAGGGAGGCTGGACATTGCTCAAGAACATGATCTTAAAGGTGCAGGAGTGAGCTGTCTGTATGTGCCAAAAGACAAGCTGACGGAGAAGACTGACCTGGCTGAACAAGAGAGCTTTTGCTGGAACAATTGGTTTTCAGCAGAACTATGACTGAACACACTTTTTTGTTTATTTCATCGCCACTTACAATGCATCTCACTCAACCTGTACTTCCCTTCTGTAAAGTAAGATTCTCAGTTTGTTTTTTTTATTCAAAGTTTCCATTCAGATCTGTCCCAGCTGCAATTTTTCCCCTTAAAATGGTGTTCTTGGTGTTCTATATTATTTCAATGAGGAGATAACTCAAACTATTCTTCATATTAGAACAATGCCAATCAAAAGAAAACTCTTTATTCTGTGTATATTAAAGGCAGAATTCATGTCAGTGTCATCAGTCTTAATGTAAGTGTTCTCCTCCTGTAGCATTGCTTCAAAATCAGAATTTCTTCTTGACTTGAAAGTTGCCAAAGTTACCTGATTGTGTAAGTTTCAGGTCATTTTGATTTTTAGTGCAAGAAGCTGAAAAACATTTTTGGTATGTTTTCCTGATTTACACTAAGTCACAAATATGGAAGCCATTTTTGTATTTGAACTCAAACGTTGATAGTGAAACTGTGAGAGGAGCAAAAGTAACTATTTCTTGTACAGAACCTAACATCTTTACTGCGCAGACAGGCTAATTTAACTTGAGTTTTATTCTGTTTTCCTGACCGAACGTTTAATTGAAACAGAACATAAGAGCACATCACAATAGCAGGCACACATATCTGAAGGCTGTGGTAGAGAATTAGCAGAATAATGAATGCTATGGCTCTCTAGAAATCCTGCCCAGCTGACTCGCTGGAAACAAAGGTTATTGAGGAATCCCTTCTGTCTGCATTGCTTCTTTGCCCCAAGATGTCTGTAGTCTCCAGAGTCTCAGGAATTAGGACACTTAACAAGCATAAACTTTTATTGTCATCAAAAGGTTTAGTACTGTGCAAGAAAGCACTAGACCTTGAAGCTGATCTGCATGAGTAAAAGGATGATCTAGCACACAAACCTATAATAGGAGAAACATAGCGTGGATTGTCATGTTGAACGTGTCACATAGCATGGATTCGTTTTGAACTTGTAATGTACTAGTGGTCATGTCTGTGTACTGCCAGTGTCATGATGCTAACCGGACATAATTTTACTCTAACTGTACAAGCAAATACTGAATTCTGTCTCCTCCTTCAGAAAAATTAGTACAATATGGAGCTCTGTGTAGACAGGTCATGCTTCCCTCTCCCAGTGCCCACTTAACTTACAAACAATAAAAATAAGTGGAAGACTATTGGCTTGTTCTCTACTTGACAAATAGTGCTTAGTAAACTTAATACATAGACTATGTGAATAAAAGAAGGACCTTCTTAGCTTTATAATGCAAACAAAACCACATTTATAAAGCTATTACAGTTAATGTAAAACAAGTCCTTTCAATGAAACATAGCAGTATTTAGGGGGTTTTTGCTGGTTTTAGACATGGCAGATACAGATCTAACCTGTATAAAAATAAACAGATTATAAGCAATGTCTCCCTTACATATGGAAATACTCTACTAGGTGCACAGCATACATATGCTCAATTAAACCTGCTTTCACAAAAGTAAGATTTAAAATGCTGTGATTTCAGGACATAACTGGCATGTTTGAATCACTGGAGGAGTCTGAACTTTGCCGAAGAATTACTAGAGGCAGGTTTTGAAATTACTGAGATCCTATTTTATGTGGTTTGGAAATGAACTAATAATATTTGAGAAATTCTAAATTACTTCTCTTCTGACTAAATGTATTCATAAACACACATTTCTTATGTTTTCCTTGATGGTGTCTGATTTCTGTTGAACAGGAATAATGGTGAAGAAACTAGCCAGGGTGTACAGAAACGTGCAGATCTCAGATAAAACACACACTGAACAAATGATCCTTTCTTTTAAGGAAACTTTCTCTGGAATAATGTCATGCATCAAATCAACAGCAGGCCTCTGCTCTTGGACTCAAATACAATGAAACTGACAACTGAAAAATGTAGAATCTTACTCCCTTTAATTATTTCTGCTTGTATCATTTAATCTTGGGCAATTATTTAATCATATCTAAAATGTACAGGAGTAAAATTTCCATCCATTTTTCTAAAAGCTGATAAACATTAGTTGATTGTCACAGAACTAAAACAATTGTAAAACAATTGTAAATCATGACTGACAGTGAATGGTTTTCTGAATTAGAAAAAACTGCCACATTGTGATAATGGGAATGTCTCAGATTTCCAAATACAAAACTTCACAAGTCTACCATACAACTGAGCTATTAAAATTGATAATCTATTATTTAGAGCAAATATTTCATACAGGGAAGCTGTAAGTGAGCCTAGCAGTTGATTGTTAACTTGCACCCTAGTCAGTCATAAATTTAGGCTACATTACAGCACACAGAAAATCACAGAATCATAGAATCATAGAATGGTTTGGGTTAGAAGGGACCTTTAAAGGTTGCCTAGTCCAGCCTTCCTGCACTGAGCAGGGACATCTTCAACTAGATCAGGTTGCTCAGAGGCCACTCCAGCATGACCTTGAATGTTCCCAGGGATGGGGCTACTACCACTTGTCTGGGCAACCTGTTCACCACCCTCATTGTAAATAATTTCTTCCTTATATCTAGTCTAAATCTACCCTCTTTTAGTTTAAAACCATTTCCCTTTGTCCTGTTACTACAGGTTCTGCTAAAAAGTATCTCCCTATCTTTCTTATAGACTCCCTTTAAGTATTGAAAGGCAGGAATAAATTCTCCCAGAGCGTTCTCTTCTCCAGATTGAACAACTACAACTCTTTCTGCCTTTCCTCACAGGAGACCTATTCCATCTCTCTGATCATTTTTGTAGCCCTTCTCTGGACCCGCTCCAACAGGTCCATGTCTTTCTTGTGCTGAGGCCTCCAGAACTGGACACAGCACTCCAGGTGGGTTCTCACCAGATTGGAGTAGAGGGGCAGAATCACCTCCCTCGAGCTGCTGGCCATGCTTATTTTGATGGAGATATGATTGACCAGAATACAGTTGGCCTTCTGGGTTCCAAGTGTACGTTGCCGACTCATGTCCAGCTTTTCATCCACCAGTACCACCAAGTCCTTCTCTGCAGGGCTGCTCTCAATGGCTTCATCCCCCAGCCTGTATTGATACCGAGGATTGCCCTAACCCAGATGCAGGGCCATGCACTTGGCCTTGTTGAACTTCATGAGGTTCACATGGGCCCACTTCTCCAGTTTGTCCGGGTCCTTCTGGATGGCATCCCATCCCTCAGGCTTGTCAGCCGTACCACTCATCTTGGTGTCATCTGCACACTTGCTGAGGATACACTCAATCCCACTGTCCATGTAATTGATGGAGATACTAAACAGTGTTGATCCCAGTATGGACCCCTGGGAGATAACACTTGTCACTGATCTCCATCTGGAGATTGAGCCATTGACCACCACCCTCTGGATGTGACCATCCAACCAATTCCTTATCCACCCAGCAGTCTACCCATCAAATCCCTATCTGTCCAATTTAGAGAGAAGGATGTTGTGGGATCACTCTGGCAAGATTGTAAGTTACTGATTTCGTCATTCAGCAATATAACTTTCTAACCTTACACTTCTCAAAATAGATTGGCAGGTTTTCAGTCCTGTTGTGATTATACTGGTGCTCAGCTGAGTGTTCATGAGGGAAGGAAGGGAAGATTTGTGCTGGGATGTTTTATACAGAAGTCAAAGAGAGTATGAACTGTCATTTACAGCTGGTTGATAAATCTGCAGTGTAAGCTGGAATGCGTTGTCTTTAGAGCAAGCAAAAAACAGACAGCAGCAGTTAGATCTGATCAGTTATTATTTCTCCTTTATAGCTTTTTTAACTGATGATAAAATTTTATGGATCCAGTGAATAGTTTATTTGCTTGTTTTTAAGGTCATCTGTCTTTTCATTGACTTTTCTGTTTCTTCATATACTAAAGGAAAATCATAACTCAGATTTTCCTGCTCTTGACAAAATGCAAAACATTGGTTCTCGTTAAGACTTTGTATTAGAAGTTTTCTATAAAATGTGCGAAAATATTTGACTGACATAGAGCTTTACAGGAAAATTGCCTTGATCCATATTTAGCAACAGTCTGTTTTTTGCAGTCTGTTTAGTTCCAAAAAGGCCACATCTTATGGCAGCCCTGTTAATTACATGCTGATTCACACAGAGGAAAGATCTGGAAAAACATTGCACAGAGGATGAGCCTTAGATGGCAGAGGAAGGAGGATCCAACAACCAAAGCATGGTTATTGTCTTTCTCAAAAGAAAACAGTAATGGTGAGGAATGGAGTTTTTCAGAAGTTGTGTCTAGTTTTGGAAGCAGCTGTGATTTAATGGCTGATTCTGCTAAAGCAAGCTTACCCATTTCTAGTCCTGCTCTGCTAAGCAGTAGTGTAGTGAAGAGGTCCTCCACCCCTTGCTTTCTACCCTTTCTGACGGTGCAAAAGTAATTACTCTTAAAGAGCAACTAACACACATACCCTGCAGTTAAGAGGAGTAAAGTTGTTCCCAGCACCTCTTATCTGGTGAGGTGGTAGTACTGTGGTAGTACTTTTAGTGGCAATTTGAATTAGTGGTGTGTGCCTGCAGTTGCACAAATAAGTGTAATGCCCAGCTCTTGTTCAGGGTATTTCATTATATATGTTAAATATAGATATTGTCATTCTAAAATTGTATATCATAATATACAAGCCATGTAGGTGCAAGTGTATGTAAGTTTATAAAATCTAAATGTGTTGGGTTTGTGTGTGCGGGGTGGGAAATATATTTTTTTGGTAGTGGGGGAAGGGCCACCTCGTGAGAGCAAAAAGCTCCCCTGGCTCCAAGGCGGAGACCCCCCCAGCCCAGGCTGGGCCAATGAGCACTAGAGAAATGTCGCTGAAGATCCGTATTTGTGAGGGGAAGGACTGTCCTGAAAAGAAGTAGGTGGGGGTGAACCTGGAGGAGGGACCATTGACCTGAACAAAAGAAGACCATTGGCCTAAACAAAGGACAGACAGACAGAGACAGAGCTTCATTGCCAGAGAAAAGAGGAGGAGGGGGGACAGAGGATCTCGAGACACCCAGTTCACTGATGGAGTAGGAGAAGGCAAAGGTTCTCCAGCCCATGGAGAGCCAGCAGCGGAGCAGAGACCCACATGTAGGCCATGGAGGACTCCATGCTGGAGAAGAAAGTTGAGCCTGAGGACAACTGTGACTGGAATTGGGACCCCGAGAGTTGCTCGCTGCCAGAGCGGGGGTGGACCCCCAGAGTGGGGGGTGAGTCTGCAATCTGTGGGTGTTCCCATGCTGGAGCTGGGAGCTGGGCTCAAAGAGGTCCATAACTCCATGGGAATCTCGCTTTGGAACATCCTGTTCCTGGACTTCCATGCCAGGAAGAGAGGCAGAGGTGAACTGACTGAACTCCCATTCCCTGTCCCCTGTGCTACTGAGGGGGAAGGTAGAGAAATCAGGAGCAAAGTGATTGGAGCCTGTGAAGAAGGGAGGGGTGGGGGAAGGTGTTGTAAGATGTGGTTGTTATGTCTCATTGCATTGCTTAGATGAAATGGCAACGAATTAAATTGATTTTTCTTCCCCAAGTTGAGTCTGTTTTGCCCGTGACCATAACTGGTGAGTGAGCTGTCCCTGTCCTTCATTCCTAATCCTGTGTCCCCTTTGTTGTGTCTCCCATCCCATCTCACTGGGTGGGGGAAGTGAATGCAGGACCGCATGGTCCCACTGTGGGTCAAACCTCCACACTATCTTTCTAGCCCTTGTGGTTGTACATATGAATCAGTAATAACCAGTACATGGATATACAGCTATCTTCAGAAATCAGATCACAACTGCCTCCCAGTGTTTGTTTCACTGTTTTTGGTTTTCTATTGTTGATCTTGAGTTTTGTTTGTTTTTATAAGCATTGACTATTGGGCAAGCCAGAAAATTTATGTCATCACAGGTTGCCATTTTAGATTTTTTCTCAGTATCAAAGGATTTGCAAATGCAAAACAAATCTCCTGAATAGTGCAAAATAGAAAAATGTGTAAAATAGACTGTTGCTGTTGTTTATGTGTGTAACTAATGTGTAAATACTTATTTCCTTGTTCTGCTCAGTATTTCATCTACATCAGTGCTCTGTGATCATAGAAAACTGATCAGTTTCTTACTGACAAAAAAAGTTGTGCTGACAAATTTTACACAGGTGTCATCTGTAAAATTGTATTCTGTGTGATAGAGTCTTGATTTTTTAAAAATAGAATTCAGGGGTTTTTAATATTTATTTTCACAGTAGATTCCATAGGGATTTAAAGTCACATAATGTTCATGAATAATTTAACTGTTAAGAATTTGCATCTGGATGTATCTAGCATTTAATTTCATATGCACTTAATTTCATGAAAAAGACACATTAATAATGATAGCAGTGAAAACAGGATAATTAGTGGGTAATAGCAGACAACCATACATGCTACACTGAAAGAAATATTTGGACTTTTAACAGATTGTAAATATGGATAATAAATGAAAAGCATTTGTCAGGGTATTTCTGCCTTTCTTTCTCCTTCCCTTCCTCCCCACCCTTCCCTCTCTCTTTGTACAATTCTACAATAACAAATTCTAGCATAACAAATACTCTAGAAACACAGCAGTAGTATACCTTCAGGCTTAATAATGACTCCCTAGGTTTTTAAGAGGGATAATCTACAGCGTGCACAGTGAGTGCATAGGTATCATAGGCTGTGTAATATCTCTTATTACAGTCACCCTACCTCACGTGCTTATGATATATAAGACCAACTCTTCTCTCGCCACGGTTTTATATTAAGGCATATGGTCAGAAGTCATTTGAATTATTATCAGCATCTTGTGGCTGATAATGAGTCTTTCAACACTTGCATTTAGAGTCATTCCCTCTGACTCTTTTTTCTTCATTTCTGTGTATAGGATGTACAGAAGTTTCTCTTGTTGCTTTTCCTCCTTTTAGGAGTTTGTTAGAGGTGGTACAGTATGTTCTAGTTACTGTTACCTGCTCCCCTTTCATGGCACCAGACAAAGAGGAGAAGCCTCAATTGCATCTGTGAGATTTGCTTCTTGGGGCTCTAATGCAAGAGTGCAACAAGTCCTACTGCCCTAGGTCAGGCTTCTGTCCATTGTACTACATGAACTATCTCTTCATCAGCATGGGAGACAGGACAGGTTTTTTATCTACATCTCATCCACCGCAGTGGCCCGCATGCCCATAAGCACAGACCCTCCTTTTTCATACTTTTAAATGAAAAAAACAGCCCATGAGCTGAGATGGCTGTAAGGAACAGGCAAATTTTTGTTATATATGACAGTAACATCAGGCAGGGGGTTGGGACTGGCATCATTACAGCTAGGACAGCCTTGTGTCAGGGTGCTGCAGTGGGCTTTCTCCCTTTTCTCTATTTTGGTTTTGAGATTTTTTTTTTTAATTGTATTTTTTTATTCTATTGTATTGTAGCCTCAGGATGAGACTGTTAATCCAATTTCATCCAAAGGAAAACTCTTTTTATGAATTTGTTTATTGTTTGTAAAGTGAATTTTCTGCTGGATCAGCCAAATAAACAGGCTTGCTGTTGATGGATCAGGTACCAAGCAACGGGCAATGCATGCAGCTGGGATTAGCAGCAGTGATGGAGCACTCACTTTCAGATCATTTCAGCCTAAAGTGAAACAAATGCAGTCCTAGTCACTTTAACAATGTGGTCTCAAGACAACTTCGGTCCATATAAAGTTGTACGGCTTCCATCCTGACCATCCTGAATGGTATGACACTCCTGGCTGCTTCTTCCCAGTCCCTTGTTTCCTCTGCCACTGGCATCTTTGCTTTTCTGGTCCTTCAGTGAGCCAGTTCAGGGCACTAAACCAGAAGGAAAGTATTTCAGGACACTCCTCTCTTTTGCACTGTATGACAAGAGAACACACACAAGTCCATCTGTCCAAGATTCTATCTGTACAAGTATCCTTTGTCTTGAGTATAGTCTTGTTAAGCATCTGGAAGAGCTTCCTTCCACAGAGTCAAAAAATGCCTGCCATAGTCAAAGGATATTAACTAGGATTTAAAGAGAAGAATTCTACCTGTGCTCCATTTCCTTCTATAACCTTTCATCATTTCTTCGTTATAATTTTTTAATGTCTTAAGGATTTTTGCAATTGATTTTCTTTTTTTTCCCATGTTATAATAATTTCTTTTTTATCCCTTGTGTTTCAGTTGCGATCGTGTTCAGAGCTTGGCCAGGACATCCTGAATGACTGCCTTGCAATCCAATCCCTCCAGGAAGTCACATCACCCCATGATACTGCAGATAATACCATGGGACACTCCCCAGGGCCTGCTCATGACATTTACCCAGGTACAGAAAAAGACAGACAAAGAGTCTGCTATATTATTGCTCATTTACGATTAGGGATGATTTTGCAGAGTAGGACGTACTCTAAAATCCATATCTATCTCAGGAGAAGGACAGAATCTCCAGAGTAATATAACAAGATAGATTTTGAACAAATTTTTACTTTTTTTGAAGGGAGGCAGGAAAATCATATTTTACCCATGAAAAGACCTACTGCAATAAAGAGCAATGTTTTTGACTTCTGCTAGCAATGCACATCTACCATTTCTTGTAGACATCTTAAATTCATTAAGCTTAATTTAAAATCAAAGGAGTATTTTTCCTCTTCCTTATTAATGAATCACATACCAGTTTTCCATCTACATTAATGACCTTAAATGCTGCATTATGAGCTCTTGTATTATGACTATAAATATGCCAATAAACACATTTATGCTATAAATGTCATAATCCCATTTTATTGTTTGAGTTAAGTGTCTGAAATTTTCACATTAGAATATCTAACTGTCATACCTGGCTAAATGTACAATTGTTTTTCACATTTCAGCTAAATTTGAAACATGAGAGTTTTTATTAACGTTGTAAGTTAGGAGTGATAATACATTTAAAAGCTCAAGACAATGATGGTCAGAATGTTAAGATTTTTTAATGCAGTATTTTAGTAGTTTTAAAGACATCTCTTTTTAACATTCAGGCAGAATGCATTACATCTTCTAGCAGTTGAGATTTTAACTGAGAACCAGATGTAGGAAGTAAAAGAGTTGGCTGAATGTTATGTGCAGTGCTGAAAATGGCGTTATATGAAGTGGCCACTTCAATAAGTGGTTTTATTTTACTGAGAGGCTTGTAAACCTATCAATTCTATGATATGTTTTTGTCAATGCTGTTGTGAGCTACACAGTAGTTGTGATGATGTAGGTTTATATGACAAAAACTGTGAAATTTGAAGCTGTGATTGACTGTATCCTAATTTATAAAATAATTGCTGTTTGTATGCTGCTGACTTTTAAATGCCTTAGCTTGAATATAGGCTGAGTGTGGCATCTGTTATTTGAAAACTAAAGGAAATGACAGATTTTAAAGATCTGATTTTGGCCAGGGAGCCTCTATAAACATGGTGTTGGTTACAGTTGCTTACTTCATGGGGTTTTTTTGAGAGGGAGTTGGATAGTGAGGAATATTGAGATTTAAAAACTGATTTGCTGGCATTACCAGTGTAATGGGCAAAACTCAGAATAAAAGACCCAGCTTTTCTGTTTGCTTTCAAGTCTGTACATAGGATGGCAGGTAGGTGGGAACAGTGTGTCGGATGAGCTGAGACCAGTTTTTCAGAAACTGAGGACGTTATTACAGATCTCCACTGGAACCTGTTGAGCACTCAGCTCTTTTACCAGTCCATGGCACTGCTTCCTATTTTGCAGCAATTTTTATAGTATTAACATACTTTTATCAGCATTAATTTATCTGTACGCAATAAACTGCTTTCCCCTTACATGTATTCACAGCTGTCTATAACTTGGCAAATTTCTCATGGTTTTATTCACTTGTATTATTTCACATCAATTAACTGAAGGTATTATGTCAGGTATAGATGAATCACTATGTCAGGTATAGATGTCACTTTATTTTGACAACCACCCAATCCAGTTGAATTATTTCATTAACTCCTCTTCAGGCCTGCTACATAATAATATGCTATGTGGGAAAGTGAGGTATCTCCAACAGGGAGGGAATTATGTTATTGAAATAAAAATTATTCATGCCCCAAGGGGAGAAAAGCAAAACATACAAAAGCTTAAGTGTCCAGCTTTATAGAAGTTACCCTTCAAACTTTGATAATTTTCTGAAAAATAAAATTAAGCAAGCATACGTACTCTTCTAGGGTTAAGCACAGTGATATTTTGTAAAACAAAAATTCAGAGTCTCTTTCTACTGATGTGCAAAATTTCTGGTAGCATCTAGGTTTTAATTTTAAAAACATGTAGGCTTTTGGGTTTATTCAGTTCACAGAATGAAGATGTGAGCAATTCATTCATTCATAGTAAGAACATACAAACTATGTTTTTCTCTTCAATGGTGGAGCAGATACCCACATGTAGG
>NW_010319714.1:0-30159 GCF_000700745.2 Antrostomus carolinensis
GGGGGGAGGGGGGGTGGGAAAAGAAAAAATGAAAACCAGACTTCAACATGCTCTCCTTATTTTAATTAACCCTCTCGTATACTTCTCCTCACTACTGACTTCTCTCTGATGGCTGGAAACAATTCTTCAAAGATTCAACATTGCTTTTGTATTTACTGCTGCAGAAAGGGCCAGGAAAAGCTTGCTACTACTTCAGTGCTCTTTTCCTATAACAATCCAAGATCACCTTAGTTTGGTGATCGGTTTACTGCCACTTCTATAAATCTCTCTTCTGCTTTGTTGATTTTAAAGTGTGGACTAAGTTGCATGGTATCTCCTGGAGGTACTTTCACCAACTGGGACAAATTTAGTATCCAACTTTGACTTCCACAGTGTAAATATTTGAGCTAGACCTGACACAGTTAGCAAGGCTTCCCCAGCTGCCATCGCTCACAGCAGCAAGTACATAGACATCAAGGGAACTAATGGCCCAAACATTTTCTCAATGCCTTTATTTTTTTCTTTTCTTCTTTCTTGCATTTCTGTTGGCAAAACATTTCTAAAGTAGTGCAGGGCTCACCATTTCCCCACAGTAATACGTCAGAAATCTAAAATAAGTGAACAAACATCTACTAATCTAACAACCTTCTGCTTCAACAAGTAATCTTTATGTGACAGATCATAAGGAAGAAATCAAAAGAATTACTCTCAAAAATAAGATCAGCAGAACTAGATCATCCATGCTATTACAGCTGCCATGTTGATGAACAAGTCTTAACTGTATTATTTTTCTGATTTGCTACTTTTTCCATTAATATTAAAGAATTCACCACAGACTGACTGCATATTTCGTAACAATCATTATGATAAAAGCTTTTAATTTGCAGTATCTTAACTTGCAAAGATTGCAATATCTTAACCATCTGCAAAGGGCTTCAGGAGAGAATACTGAACCATATGGTAAAGAGTTAAAACTGTGATCCTTGGGGAACATAGTTAACTATTCCTAAAACTTGCTCACTGAGGTCAGTAAATAGAACTCTTCAGAGTTATTCTATGAAGAATGCAATTCCTAACAGAAGAACAAAGGCATTCAAAAATAACCTATTCAGATTGTGCAATACACTGCTCTGAAAGCTCATATGGAGAGAAGTATTTTTTCTGTCTTCAGGCTTTGACTTATGTTTGAGGATAAGAAGTTTTAACTGAAAAATCTTCATTCCTGTATCTCCGGCTGGTAACTGTCACATTGCTAAAAAGCAGCATCCTGGGTTGTCCATAGAACAGTTTCAGAGCAAGTCTGTAAATTAAATTCTGCACAAATTTTAATTTGTGTCATTATTTTAAGCATTTAAGTCATTATTTTCAACATGAAGTTTAGTATCTTTTAAATCCACTTTGTAAAATTGACATAAATAATCTGAGCACAAAACCCAAGTTAATTTGCCCCTCAAAAAACCCTGAATTAGTAGATGCAGCTGTTCCAAGTAAAAACTGGTCAGAGAGTAAAGATACCCGCTTACATAGCTCTCTCTTCATTATCAGACAGACTTGGCAGTCTTGACCAAACACATTTTTTAACACTTTTGCCAAAAGGGACTTTGGAGGAACAGAAGTGCAGTACAACAGTTACAGCAGTGCTGCACATGGGAATACTTAAAAATCAGGAGGTATTTTGTACAGCTAATGGATGTATATTTGATGCAATCAGCTTGTTCCCCACCAGCTGCTAAATTACAGGCATGTATCCTGGAAGGAAGGTGCACTGCCCCAGGGCTTGAAAGACAGGCTTCCTAAATCAACTTCTATGCTCCCTCAGGAACAAGCCCATCACCTTTATAAAGCCTCAGCCAGATGGGGGTTGTTTGCCAGCCTCAACAGCATCCGCTTGACATAAACAAACCTATGGCATTTATAACCATGCAGTTAGAGAAACACACCCTCTGGATCCCGGATTAGTCACATGTGCTCAGTACACTTTTAGATACAAAGGTAGCAGAGTAGGACTACTTCACAGCAGTGAATATACACCACAGTAAGTACTTTTAGTTTCTATTCTATCATCTTCCAGGTCTGGCAGTTCTTAACAGCTTGACAGAGACAGTAAACAAACACAGTTTCATTAAGGAAAATCATCTGTGTCCAAAGGACACAAGGACGTATTTCCAATTCAATAACATTCTAGAGAAAAAATATTTAAGATTGTAGATTTACAGGGTTAAGCAGACCAGCTTTGTCACTTATCTTTGCAAACACTGTTGCTGTATTTTCTTCACTCCATACACCACACTGATCACCCTGATCAAATCCTAAAAACAGGGTATGATTTGCACAGAGACCCAAAAATCCCTCTTGGGAAGTGTATTTTTCATTCTTATTTTCTCCTAATTTTCCTAAAATTTTATGTTTTCTTGGCCAGCTTCAGTATCTAGATTCATTATGTGGCACTGTATTCACTTCAGCCACTTCTCCAGGCAGGAATTTCCTTGCGTATCTTGATGATATCTGTCATCCTTTTACACCAAGGGAAAACACTCACCTCTTACCCTGCAGAAGGCGTATTTAGTTTGGCTTGTCTGCTTCAATGGCTAGGCCAGTAATAAATTACTATTTCCTTCTTGCACTCAAAACTTTCAACAAGGAAAAAGACTTGACAACAAAATCAGGAAGAAGCAAAAATGGGAGAAAAGTTAATGCAGCGGAGGAGGGAGCTTGAATCCTCAGAAGCACAAACTCTGAACCTGATCACTCAGCCTGCCACACGGCAAGCAGGGAAACCTCTTGGGAACATGTTGGAACGGGGAATGCCTATGGCATTCTCACCTTCTTCACTGTTTTCAGAAGCCATACTCAAGAGTGACCAGGGAAAAATAAGAGTTTTACCTTCATTTCTCCATAATGCAATGGATTCTGAACATCAATTGCCTGAATAACACTGACACCAATATCACTTCCAGTTGTCATTACTCCTTTGACTGTCACTGTAGCAACTGCCTGGTTAGAATAGGACCAGCTGAAATTTCCACTTCCACCACGAGCCTAGAACACAGAGAGAAAATCCTTCAAATATTTTATAAAGTATATGGTTCTCATGTTTCTTAGCTGTCAAGCCTTTGAATATCTTGCATGAAAACCAGCGAACACGCTGGGCAACGACACTGCTATTGCTGAGGAAATACAAATAAACCACCACCTCAGAACTTTCAAATAAGCAAGGTGAAGTGAGAGAGGAGAAGATTACTGCCCTTCATTCATTTTAATTTCAGCTTTCTTCACACATATATCCTATGTGCTCACCAGTGCTGCTAACCCAAATATCTCTCTCCCAGCTGCAGAAGTCCAATGCTCACAACTCCAGTGCTCACTGCTGCCTTAGAGTCAGCACAGCATTTCACAAATTGGCACACCGGAGGCCTGGCACGTGGGATTATCGTACTTCTGAAAACTCCCACTGTGTCTCTGTTGCTGACAGCCAAAGTGCTGATTTTGGGTCTCAGAGCTGCTAACCTGATACTCTGTACTTACTGCTTTCAATGGGAATTGTTAAGGGATGTAAAGGGAAGAGAACAGAAGGTGGGAGGCAGGGAGGGAATGAGGCAAGAGGGGAAAAAAGAAAAAGAAAAAAAGTCACTCTCTTCTTAGCATTACTTCTTTATTTTTATGCTGAAAATCAGCACAACTACCTGCAGCCATTCAACAAATGTGCTGCTCCAGTATCTAATCAGTCATGGAATGAGCAAAAAGAACATAGGGAAACTGTCCAACCTTGCCACAAGCACTGCAAGGGTCTGTGAAAACTACAGGCTACACTCCCACAATGGCTTTTAGAGTAACTGTCGAACTTACAAGCTCACCTTTATCATGCAGATTTCCATAAAAACCCCAAACCAACAGAAAAAAAAGAAAAATCCACCCTTTTTCTAGAGCTCCCAGCTCTTGAAGGATTGCTTCATGACTAGAAGAGCTTAAGTGAGTGGAATTATTCTACAGAAGGTTAAGAACTAATTACTTGATATTATGGTCCACATCAATAGAGACAAATTATTGCATCACAGCCAGGACAGGGTCATATCTGCTGCAGGTTCATATTTTATTAAGTGAAGGGCCAAAAAACATTTTGGCAATACAAGCACAGTATTGTCCTCCTAGATGCATAATACTAGTTACTGAACAAGCATAACCATTACAATGCTGTAAAATGTACAGGTTTTAAACACCAATATTGTGAGCTAAAGGAACTGGCTGTTGAGACAAATACTGTGCAGAAAGGCATAGTGAGAATAATGGACTCCTAAAGAAAGATAAAAAAAAAATAAATACTTCCACACTCCCAAATACAAGGCTGAACATCAGAGCCATTGTTTTGTTTGTTGTAAACAAAATTGTTTTAAACAATCTAAACAAAGAAATTGTTTTAATTTCTTTAACTTCCTCAGCATTTGCTCTAACTCATTTAATAATTAAAGTAAAAATGAACAAGATAATAAATCTTGTCCAGAAGGACAAGTGTGGAAAATAAACAAATCTAAATTATGCAATAGCTTAGCTAAGGGGAAAAAAAAATAAAAAATAAAAATCAAAGGATAGTCATTTCCCTTTTTCCTTCCCATGAGCATGTGCACAACTTGATTACAGAAAGAGCACCAGACAAAGTGGATAAATAGGTAACAGTGTGTGACAGAAAGAGATGCACGGGATGTGGCAAAAAAATCTTTAAAGAATATAAAAGTTGAGACTGTTTTGTAAAGATATTTTCAATTAAAACAGGGAAATGAACAGAAAACATAAAATAATAAAAAAAAAAAAAACCAATTCTTAATAACTCTATGGAGTCACATCTCATTGCCATACCAACCAGATGCATTACTACATTTGTCTCTCTAGCAGCCAGTTTGCACTGAGGAGAGAAAGGGCAAACCAGCTTCTATTTCAGTCTACTCATTATCCACAGCCTGTTACCTGAACTCCACTCCACAAACTGTCACCAGTGACAGTAATGCCCTCACTAGAAATAAAAACAACAACCAAACAACCTTCACATACCTAACTTCACAAAAATGGTGCTTCACTTCTCTAGTGTGTGGAAGGAAGGCAGGAAATGTCCTTTTCTTTTTTTTTTTTTTCCTTTTTTACTTGCAACAGAAACCATCTTATTAGCACAAATATGAACAAAGCAACCAACAAAAAAAACAGACAGCTGACAAAGTAAAACTTAAAAGTCATTCTGATACCATCTGGAAGGAGTTACTTGAGCTATAAACAGAATTTGGCTAGATCCAAAAATCCCTTTCAACTTGTTTTCAGAAAAAGTCTATTCACCAATTTAAAATAGCCTGACTCAAAAACTATGAGTAGGAGGCAAACACTAATCTACAGGCAGGAACAACAGTCAAGCTGTGTGCTACTGTAAACAACTACTAGTATTGTTGAATGAGCAGACTGGGAAAATGTTCTCAGTTTCAGTAAATACAAACTGATATAAATGTTGGGAGAAAAAAAAGTTTATGTTTTTAATGAAAAAAAAAAATCACAGTAAAGGAAGAATCCTGATGCAAATTATTGGAGTACCACAAAGGAATGTTCTCTAGTCAGATATCTGATTATATATGCAAAATAAGGTGAGACAAGAATAGAACTGTAAAAGAGGTGGGAAACGGAAAAACACATTTACTTTTCCTTACTGGGCTCTAGCAGAAGTCATGATGAAGTACTGAAAATGTGTATTTGTACTAAGAATTTTTACCACACTCTGCTGGTGTGGTTTGGTATAGCATGAACTAAACCAAACTAATCCCACAGAAATTAAAAATACAGATGACAACGCTAAACTCGATGGCGTTAACTTCAGATTTACACTAGAGAATGCAATTTCATCCTTATGAGATTGATTTGTTTACTTCAGACACCACATGTCCTGCTGCCTTTTTCTATACTGTTTACTTGAAGGTAGACCCAAACCTCAGCACTACTTCATGTTAAAAGGGAGAGAGGTAGGAACTGTGCAGGGAACACCTGAGCCCAGGATCTGGGTACAGTTTAATTGGAAAAAAGTTACAGTACACTGATCGTATTGAGGTGAGAGTCTGGGCTGGGGAAACACCATGTTCTTTTCTCCAGTTAGACTACACTCTGGATACCTGGAGACTTTGCTTCATGTAGCATATGGAAGGATTGGCACCAGACACACAGAAGAATTTAAGAAAAAATTCCCTTTAGAAGGGACTTTGAAACTGTGGCCTTTGCCTCTCGGTGACTATTTATTAGAAGCATGAGATGTGTGGGGATGAAGGATACCGACATCAAGGGCTGACAGAGCACTGCCCATTCATCCTGTCATGACATTTTTGCACTCACCTCACAGTCCAAGTCACACTCCCATAGGCCCATCCCTCTACAGGAGGCAGCCTCTCATTTATGACTACTAAGCTTTGTACCTAGGATGCTTTCTGTAATTCCAAACCACTCTGTGCACATTTGGCACGTGCGTGAGGGAGAGAGGAAGTGAATGAAAGACAAGAGGTAAAGCCAGTGGGGTTTCTATGTTTGTTGGTTTTTTGTGTGGTTTTTTTTTTAAACTACATATTAATTTCTGCAACTAACATCCAAAAATATTCCTCCAAATAAGGTTTTGGATATGACTGTGCCTGAGGTATCCAAAGTCACCTCTATATAAGCAGTTAGAGGCCTCGCTGTGCCTGCTTAAGCAATACTTCCTGCAGTTAGATACTGCTTTGGCATACCTGTATGGTGTACTGGTAGAGTCCTGCTTTTGGCTGCCAAGGAAACGTCAGAATGCCAGGTGAAAGAACTATGGGGACATATATTTCAACATCTTGCTGGTTTCGCACTGGAACTGGTAATGTATGAACACCTCCATCCTAGAAAAAGCAACAGCACAGTACTATAAATGACACCATAGTGCTTCCTAGGAACAGTGTTTAGTCCTTATATATATATAAAAGTGTTGAAAATACCTCAGAGAGAAAGGAAAGCAACTATTTTGGGTCACTTACAAACACTGTTACCTGTGAGCAAATAGTCAGCTCATCACAGCAAAGGGTGCTATTGTATTAAATGAGTAGTATTGCTATGGACATACAGGTGCCCACACTAATTTAAAAGGCAAACAGCAACAAGAAATACCCTCTTTCTCAACTTCTAGTTTTTGAGACCTCCTCTGGAGAACTAATTTGGTACCTCCACACCTGCATTTACTCTTTGCTCATTCCACTCCTCAGCAGGTGAAAACAAAACTCTGCCTAGAAGATCCACTCCTCAGCCCACCCTGAAATACTGGCCTTTAAAACTCTGGTGTAATTGTAATCCCTCTGCCACAACATACTGTGTCTTACTGGAGTTTTGAAGGAAAACTTTTAACAACTCTCAGCTGACCTCATTTCATTCAACAGTACCTCTCTGACACAGAGAATGAGCACAGCTGATCATACACCGGGATCTACTAAGTCCTACTCAAGGAATCACTAAAAAGATTTCACAGCAAATGGGTTGAAATGTTGAATTTTTCCAAGTTTCAAGCAAAAGCAAATCACTTTCACACCACGTGCCCTAGTTAGCCATACATTCAGCAGCCTGCCCAACTAGCAGAAAGTTAATGAATATTAATTGGAAGAAATTTGCAGGCTGATACATTTGGCAGATTTTCATTCCAGCATTTAACATCACTTACCAAATAACAGAAAACTTTCCAAATGTAACTGAATGCGGAACAAGGCCAGGGTACGACACTGATGATCCTACCACAATAAATTGTAAAATTCACTCAGAGAATGTGAGAGGACCTTTGCACCAGCACAAGGATATGATAAGTGCCCACATAAGTATCTGCCATGAAAAAAAGAATCAGTGCTGTGCACCACTAGTTTAACAGGTGCTTGCAACACACTCCGTAGCAAAATCCCAGTCTTTTTTTAAGCAAATCCTCTGTTGACTTAATTGACAGATTTCCTGAAGTAAGGATTTCAGAATTTGGTTCTTAATCTGTTTAAACAAAGACGGCTTAGACCCATGTAATTCTTAAGTTTCCTTTCACTACATCACTACTAAGTCACTACTGCACAACTAAATTATCTTTAGGCCTACCAGTCAAGCAGAAGAGTTACTATAAATACATACCTGATCTACTACCGATGTCAGTGCAGCATCAATAATGGTCTGACCCTCCTTTATTGCTTTCACATAATGATATGATCCATTCAGAGATGACTTCAGCACCTCAAAATATTCTTTGGACAGCTTTGTATTAATTCTGATATTCTAAAAGCAGAACATCAAATAGATATGCCACAGGTAACTGACATGAATACTGTACAAACAGCCGTAAACATATTAGCAACAAATCAATGAGAAAACAATTGCTTAATCACAGAGTTCAAAGAAACTTATCTGAAGCTGAACAAGAATTTTTCTCTATGAAAGTTTCAGTCTTTCAACGAGATTATGTATTTTAGACACAGCATTAGCTCCACAGAAAATATTTATTTTTTAAAAATTATCAGCAACATGTAATTTAACAAAAGGTACCAAATTTATACTACTAAATAATCCATATTTTATAGTAACTTCTTAATTTTGTCATTCTTGTACACAAGAGAGGAAGAATATGCAAATATACGACCCCAATAGCACAGCTGTTCTGCTATCTGGCTGAAACTCAGACCTACATCTCAGGAAGCAAATAAACGCAAATTTGATATTCTGAAAAGCAGTAACTTAATAACACTTTTCTGCTTGCCAATGAACTACTTAAAAAAAAAAAAACAACCAAGATTTAAGAGCAATGTATATTTGGCAGCTAGCACCTAGAATTAATCTTATTTAACTACCAAACAGTGAAGAGTTTTAATGCTACATGTTTGAAGTACACTGTCCAACTTCTTCCAGTTTTTTTCTACAGCACTTAGACTCCAGTGGGCATCTTCACATAAATCACCCAGAGCACTTTATTTTAAAAAAAACCCACAAAAACCAAAACCAGCAATCAACAACAAAACTTTAGCACGCCAGGATTTAGGAGACAGACACTCAAAAGTATATCAACATTTCAACTTACATCAGATAAATACACCTTATTGCTTGATTTATCATACACTTCAATTGTAATTTCATAAAGTCTGCCTGTTTCTAGGACCCATCTGTCACCTGGATGAACTGTAAATCCTACAAAACAGGAAATATTGAACAAATCAACGGCCTCTTTACATAATGGATATTAGCATTTTGCTTCTGGTGCCCACACTCTGAAGATGCACCTTCATTAAGTTACTGAATATAGAGATGAAAGAAAATGAATAAATATTTACTACTAAACCTATTTTACATTGAGCTGCTTTTATGAATAAAATTACTTTTCTATGAAAAGTAACACAAGAAATAGGAGCATGTATATACACATAGAAAAACACCAATACAAAAAACAAGGCAAGAAATTATAATAAGCAATCAGGAAAACTGCAGCCAGTACCAACCTAAATACCCAGGATTTACAACGTAGATAGTGCTGTTGGGGAGTCTGGAGACCCCTTGCATGCGAATACCTGAAGAGTCAGTGAAGGAACAGAAAAGTTTTGTCAAAGGTCAAGTAAAGATCAGCTTGATCCTGCGGCTCCTTGTGCCTCTTTGGATATTTAAAGCTAATTGTACGCTGAAAATAAATGTTATCCCCACTATCGTGAAAGAGTGAGCATTTTAGAGAGATCCCATTAGAGAATATAATGCTCTCAACATAAAAATTAAATAAAGCCCCATCACATTTCCACATTGACTGAGGGGAACAGACACAATTTAATTGATCTTTTGCCAGTCTAATTTCTTAGAACATTTCAAGGCATCAGGCAGCTCTGTTGAGACTGAACTCACAGCAACACTGCTTTCTATGGCTCCACCAGGTGCTTTGGATTTTCAAGACTACTGGTATAAATGTGGATAATTTTATCTTTTTGTGCTGCAAAGGGTGGAAAGTTTGTCTCCTGCCACGAAGATCTGGATGGCAAAGCATCACCTAGGAAGGATACTCTTGTGCCCCAGCACAAGGTTTGTTTGTCCCTGCTGCAATGCAGTTACAACCAATGTTGCCTGGTCCAACCTGGCAACCGGCCGAGACGGATCTCCCTCGGGATCGAGTACGTTGTTCTGTAGCTGCAGTTCATACTGGTCAGATGGCATCATTAACTCTGTACATAAAACAAGACAATATATAAAACAATAAAAGCCAACGTGTCAGTGTTTAGATGCTGCTAATTATTGCTGATTAATTTTTATCGATGCCTACTACAAACATTAACTCATTATTTTTAATGTCTTGTAGAAATAGTGTTTCTGAGATTGTACCAACACACACACACAAAATTAGCTTCTTGTCTAACTTACATTTCATTGAAGATGCAATTTCCAATTAATATCAGCCCACTGTTTCAACCTAACATCCAACTCATTCCCAGTTTCAAAAGTGGTCAAATTTCTTTCTACAAGTTACTGACAATTTCTGCTGCTCCATTCTGTGTTACTAGCTGATGTAGTGACCCTAGTGTACTAGCCCAGTAAAACATTTCTTATCTGGTTTTGGAAAAAAAACAACAAAAAACCAAACCAAACCAAACCAACAAATTCATTACCAGCACAGGCTCCTTGTAAGCAATAGATGCAATTACAAACTTAAAATTGTAGAAGCAGATAAAATCCATTTCTCAAGAAAACATTTACTGTTAGAAAAATTGCGAATCTAAATTTGATTTAACTAAGAAAGTCAGACACAGTTTCTTAGTCAACGTGAAATAAATGAGTACATCTCAAATGACAGTGTTAGGTCCTGTTCTAAGTTACCCTTACCTTTATGTCCTTGACAAATCTGCAAGAGTATGTCCTTTATAGACACAATTTTTTTGACAGAAAAAAACTAAACAGCTGTATTATCATGTAGTGATGGTGACAGGAAAACAGTATTAAATATTAACAAAGTAGTTTAAATACAATTAAAAATTTCTCAGCAGTTAAAAATTCACACAAAACATTAAAAAAACCCCGCAACCCCGCAACAACCAAACAACCACAAAAAGAACGGGACAAACCTGTAATCTTCCCTTGCCTTATTTTCTGAACTCTGTACTGAATTGATGTTCCTACCAGAAGATAAATGTCATATGCTGGATTTAAAAGGATGTTTTCCAAAATAAGCAATCTGACTTCTGCAGGATGTACATGCTATTGATTGAGGGGGAAAAAAAAAAAAAAAAAAAAAAAAGAAAAAGCAACCACATTTAAAGCAGTTCATTTGTTTGAAACAGACCATGCAGCAAAAACTTATAATCTATAAGTGAAAAATATTACTTCCTGTAATTGGCTCTTTATTATTATCTCAAATTTTGTCACAACAGGGAAATGCAAAGGACAATGAATGGTGTAGAGATTTGCTCTCTGTACACTGTACAAGGCTGAAGAAAAGATATCAAGTCTGTACAGACATAATTTTCATTTAGTTTTCTGGAGAATACAGAAAAACTTGAGACAGATGCACAGTGACTATTCAGACATCTAGAAATTTATTTTCCCTACTGTAAAACATGATACCTGCATACAACACATCCTTTGTAACTTCACTGAGGAATCTCTATCAAACTCATTGGGCTATTAAATTAGGAATACAACAGATAATTGTATCAGTTCTATTACAGTTGTTTGATGGATGTTCACTGAAAATGTGCAGTCTGGAAACAGTGAAAGATTTAAAGGAATCACTAAGCAGAAAGCCGTAAAATATCGCAAATGGAACAATATTATTTCAATTTCACAGATGGTATCAGCTCAAAACTAATGCAGAAAAACAAATATTAAACCAGAAAACTAACAAAGCTACAAGCATTCAAGAAAAAAAAAAAAAAAAGTCAGACTGATACCATGTAGAGTAACTTACCAAAGGTAGAACTGTAAAATAATGTCTGAACATGCACTATTATTTGTGCCACATACAGTAAGATAATATTTTCCATGTGACACTTTTTACAAGTATGGGTTAGATAGTCCAAGGCAATTATGCTTTAAGCAGAAACATTAAGTACAACATGTAGTAACACAAATCTGCAAAACCAGACTGCAGATACGAGAGAAGCTTCAGAAAAACCCAACCATTTTATCCAAGGGATTTTTTAAGCTGTAGTATTAAGTTGATACTAGCACAATGCCAAGTATTCCTGTAAGCGATAACCCATAAAAAAAAAATATCTCAAGTGTTTGTAAATTCTATTAAGAGAAGAAACAACTCTTGTTACCAGAGTTAAGTGAAAAACTCCGTCACCACAAGTTACAAAGAAAGAAACAGCATGGATCTACACCACAGCTGGGAAGGCTGCCAATACTGCAGTTTAACACCCTTGTAGCACTGGCATTCTGATCCCAAAGCCCTTCCTTGGAGAGCAGAATCTAATGAGGTAGAATTAGATACTAACAAAGTATTCACATGACACTCATTTCAAGCATAACAGGAAATAAAGCTATATCCCATATAGCAATCCTTGTTCTAGCTACTGATTTATTGAATAAAAGACTAAGTGTTCTAGTTGGTTATTTTTAAAAAGGGCTAAAGGGCCAATGCCCTATCCAGCATGATTCTAGTTATATATATTAGTATGAATGACTATGAGGAATAATAAAATTGTACAGAAGTATTTGAAGTGTGTTCCTCTGCAGCAGGGCCTTTTGTCAAAGGCATAGGTTTAGAAATGATCTCTGGCACATGCACTGCCCTGGGTTAGGTACTGCACCAAGGTAATGGCCTCAAACTCCAGCCCCTTCAGGATGATCAAGAGCAGCACTGTCATCTTTTGTGATACGGGCTCCAGAGTCAATCCATTTAGACAGAGATGTGATGCTGATACCCACAATGGCAACAATAAGGCAGGGAAAACCTGCAGTACTCCTGTAACATTGGGCTGTAAGACTAAATAATAATAATAATAATAAAAGATGAATGCAAGTCTCTTACCTTATAGACGCTTTCCTGTATTCTTGCTTTTAATTTAGAACTCCCTGTTTTCATTCCAGACACCAAAATGGTATCTCCTTGCTTGGCAACTTTTTCCATCTCTGATATATAGGAAGGTGGAATATAAGTGGATTCTAAAAACTTGAGTATACTGAAATGTGAACCAAAGAGTGAATAGAAAATTGTTAACCAACCTTTGTAAACCCACAGAGAAACACCATCAGCATCTATTCCTGGCTATTTCTCTTTTTAAGCAAATTTAAGATGTCTGCCTGGGACCGGATATCCAAGTTTTACTCATTCTTCAAGATATCTGCAGCTAATTTCTGGGACTGATAAAAGTTTGTTTGGAGCTTGTTTGTGGGCTTTCCAGAGATATCAGAAGACTGCACATGTTGTCTATAATGATCCCTCCAGTTTTTACAGTAGGTGTAGGTGGCAAAAACTCTCTAGATTATTGTGGAACAACTGATGCGAAAGACCCAAAGCTTATGTTCATTAAAGCAACAGCTTAAAAACATAAGAACGTAACTTTGGCCTCTTTGAAGAGGCTAGGATGCATTTAATAAATTACTATTAAAAAAAACCTACAAGCAGAATACTCAATAGTAACTGTTAGAAATTTCAATGAGATGTGACAACATAGAGAAAGGGAATTTGCCACGAGTAGGGAAACGACAGGAGAGAAATTGTTTTAGAAGTACCGGCCTCTGGAGACACGTGACCTGTTTGGCTTTATGTGCACTTTCACTGTAAAATCAATAAAGCTACATTGAGAACAGTTATGAATATTAACATATTTATGACAGGGCTCAGGCTGGAGCACCTCTCCTATGAAGACAGGCTGAGAGAGTTGGGGCTGTTCAGCCTGGAGAAGAGAAGGCTCCGGGAAGATCTTATAGTGGCCTCCCAGTACCTGAAGGGGCTACAAGAAAGCTGGGGAGGGACTTTTCATAAGGGCAGTTAATGACAAAACAAGGGGAAATGGCTTTAAGCTGAAAGAGGGGAGGTTTAGATGAGATATTAGGAAGAAGTTCTTTGCTGTGAGGGTGGTCAGACACTGGAACAGGTTGCCCAAGGAAGTTGTAGATGCCCCCTCCCTGGAGGTGTTGAAGGCCAGGCTGGATGAGGCTTTGAGCAACCTGGTCTAGTGGAAGGTGTCCCTGCTGCTGGCAGGGGGGGTGGGACTGGGTGAGCTTTTAGGGCCCCTCCCATCCTAACCATTCTATGATAGTTTATTATTTATTTTGCAAAGTGGTAACACCATTAGAACATTTTTCTGTTACCAGAGCTGAGCTAACAGTAGAGCATACATCAATATTAGGTGAGTTAAAGTCACATCTCTAGCAAATCCTTATATTGAAACAAAAAGCTCCGTATGGACTGGGACTCAGATCCTAAGTCCCACTGAACAATTAGCACAGCCTCTGCCTCTCACTGTAGAGGGGCCACACACTCATACCTGCAGCTTCAAGCGTATTACTGGCTTACCAGGCTTTCCTCAGGGAATGCTGGGCAGTTCCTTCCCTGAGGCTGCAAAGGAGTTTGTATTCAAGCAGTAGCAAAAAGTCTTGTTTGCTACCTGTACCCCATTTCCAACGTATTTGGAAAATAAGTTGGAGCATGCAAGCTAACTGTTAAATATTCTGCCAAGAGAACTTGTTTCCCCACATCTAGTCAACAGAATCATCATGAATAAAGTCAGGTTTTTTAATGGAAGATATAGTTTCCTACATCATTTTATGTCCCACAACCTACCTAGATTTTACTGGAACTTGTTTTCTGAAGTAACTGAAGCCTCCAGTGCATGAGTTTGAATCTATTTCATCTTACAAGTTTATTATATGTTGGGGAAGTTTTGACTAAAGCTGTACTCAAGAAGTGTCTGTAAACAACTATTTTGTGAGAAAACCCATGTGTCTGCAGTCTGGTCAAATTCACATGTATCAGGGAAGCATTTTTTTCTACCAACATTCACACTAAGTCCATTTTCACCATGGCACTTAATGTGAGGAATAATAACATAACGGGTAGATAACAGGATCCTGGTGTGTTGAGACCAGGTGGTGTCACTGCAAAGATAAAACTCTTGGGGTCCAACTTGAAAAATATCCCATACAAGGTACTGCTAAGTAGCCTTCAATTCTGGTTAGTTTAATAAGGATGGAAAAATCAAATGTCTGTTTGAAGCCAGTGAAGAACAGAACAATGAAGTCACCACTGTAAAACTACATAGTGCCCATGCTTCATCAACTTAAAAAAAAATAAAAATAAAAAAAATCCAGCACCAAAACAGAGGCCAAAGATGGTCTGGTGACAAATATTAGAGGAAAAATATCCTCTCTGAATTGGGGAATTTTCTTTTTGTAAGAAAAAAAAAAGTATACTGTCTGAATTCTATCCTATCCCTGACACAGGAGAGTGTTCTAACTTTTGGGCAAGAACTCCACCTTCATTAAATGGAGGGAATATTTCCTTATTATATAGAAATGCTGAAAAATATTTCTTATTAGTCAGTTGAAAAGCACTTTCAACATCTTCGGATAGAAGTTTCCACAAAATACAGCACCTCTAAATTCCAGTTAACTTACTCTTTGAGTTGAACCAAGCACCATAGCTTATTTATCAAGCAAGTGCTTTCCATTCATTGCTTTATTTGCAAGAAAATGTACTGAATATCTTCATTGAATACCTTTCATTTAATTATTTCACCTGGCCCTATGAGCTGTATCTAGTGTACAAGCAGCCACTTGATCCATTTCAGTTTAAAGTTAGGTAGTTTGAAAGCTATTTCAACACCAGAACTAGGTGTTGACTGAGACCTGAAATTCTCAAGTCCAGAGAGCTGCTTTCTGAAATGGAAGAGGACTTTTTTTTTTCCCCCTTAAAAAAATTTAAAATTAAAAAACCCTGTCTGCTGAAATCCTGAGATAGCAGTCTTTTCTGCTTGAAACACAAGATGTTTCAGGAAGATTGACAGTTGTATCTATTTATTGCTAGTTGCTGGATTAGAGCTACCTGGGCTGCTCATTAACACCATCAGTTGTTAAATTAAACAGGGATGAGAGAGTGCCCGTTCTGTTGAGTACGCACTTTAAAAAAAATCCCTGAAACAACTGACCCATAAGCATTATTTCAGGCACCAGTTCAGTAAACTGCCTAGATGTGGGGAAATATCTAAACACATCAAACTTAATGGATGTGAGACTTCTGAGAACAAAGTAAATGAACCTACCGTAAGGCATTGTGAGAATCTGAGAAGCCATCAGCCTCCGTGTCTTTTACTATTGTCCAGTCAAAGACTAACCCTGCCAATGTGCTGAAAGTGTTTCCTGTAAATCAAGCCATCAGATTAAAACAAAAATAAATAACAAGCACAGAGTCCTCCTGGAACATAAACTATCACTTTTTCCCCTAAGAAATTTCTCTGTTTTATCCCCAGAAGAAGCACGAGTGGTATGTAGTTACAATCAGAATCTATCTTGTTTTGCTGACTTTGGCAAGTTTAAGGTATTTCTGTTAAGTGGCTTTTCAGCTCCCAGTTTACAACACCATATGCTGCTTTATGTTTTTCACAAAGCCCACTAGATAGGCACCTGCCTCCTCCTTCCCCCTTTGACCACAAAAACCTTACTATTTCTTGGATATCAGCAGGACACCCGAGGAAAACCCCTGCTAAACAATCTTTCATTCTGGAACATGTAGATCTGAGACATCATTTGGGCAACTTGCGTTCACAGCACTGAGGAGCTGCGCTTTTCACATATATTGTTTTGGTTTCGACTACAACAATGATTTACCCATAACAGAAATAAGTCTTCAATAAAAGAACTCAAATTGAGCACCTTTTTTCTACAAAACCATGAACCACTAGAACAGAAGAAATTGTAAATCATATGTTAAAAAGGAACAAAAAGGTATAAACAGTCTGAAAGCAAAGATTTATCATGATTACACTGAAGTGTAATGAGCTGCTAATCTGAAAGGTCTTATAATCTTCTTGGTCTTACTCCATAAATATCGAACTGAAATCCCAGTTATTTGTGCTATATTTTAAAATACATTTTCATTTGTGTTCTTCCCTTTGACATTCACATCTATATTACTAAAGTAAGAGTCAAAACCAATTTATTCTCAAATTGTTATGCTTAAAGGTTTATGATGTTTTTAAGCCACAAAAATATTTTAAGACAAAATAATGCAACTCATAGTCTATGTTGTTTCTCCCATTTCTATACAACTTACTGCAGATAGTTCCAAATCCCAAATAAAGATGATTTTAAACACAAAACTCTAAACACACAAGGCAATATAATTAAAATTGATGGAGACTGGGTTATTTAACATCCATTCAAGTCTAACTTTCTTTAATGATGCATGTTTTAGCTTTGCAAAGCTGTGTTATACTCTTTTGTTCTGCTCCAACTTAAAATAACAGGCCAGGAGAAAAGATGCACGTCATGGCAGTATGGAGAAGCTGTGCCTGGACACAGCCCGTGCTGCAGGGAACGGGCAGCAGAAGCACGAAACCATCCTGGCAGACTCCAAATCACCACTGGGCCTGGATGTCCTGGCTCCTGCTGGGGTCCCTCGCTACGAAGGCAAGTTCAGGTTATCACAGACAAGTTCCCCAGGGTCCCGCTCATCCAAGACAGGATCAGCTATTGCTGCAGCACGGAGGGCAGCAGCTCTCTCCAGGTTAAGCAGATCAGAGGCAGCACCCAGGGAGGCAGACAGGTAACACAGCACTTGTCATGAACTATATCACAGCTTTGTCCCTCCCTGCAGGAGCACACAGCTGTCACAGGAGCTGCAGACCAGCTGCCCTGGCCAGCTGTAACGTTACCCTCTCAGCCTCCTTGGATCTCAACGTAGGCAGTGACTTGTGCTCCTGCTCCACAGCTGTAACCCAGCCCAGAGCTGCTCCTCTGAGAAGCTTTAGCAGAAAAGCTGCTCTCACTGGCAAGGCAGGAGCCATCCCCAGTTAACAACAGCTGTCTTGAGGTGCTCTGCATCATGGCTAGGCAGGAAGCCTGTGTTCCTTACACACTCATAGCCAAAGAAATGCAAACGCACATGTTTCAAGTCTTTCCCCTATTTAAATCACATCTTTCAAGTCTTTCTCCTATTTAAGTCACCTCTAGTTAAGTCATAATAAAATAACTTGAGCAAAGTTCAACAGATAAACCAATGTATAATATGACTTTTTGTCCCTCTATACTTAATTTGGCCAAAGATCTCCACGATCATCTTTTTTCTCTTGCATTAGTAACCTTTGAAAAGTAATATTTGAGGATCGAGTTTATATTCGGAGTGGTTCACTAAAAACATGTACTAAAAGAAATCTGCATTAATGTAACTGATTAAAAAATACAGCTTATGAAAAAAATAACTGGACTATATATATATATAAATATATGGAAGAGAAGGAGGAATGAAACTCTTCCTGAAGATATACTGATACTCACAGGAGTAGACTATTAATGAATGGTCTGACCCATACCAGATGCAATAATCTGGTGATGCAAGATGCAAAAATCATCATCAGCCCCAAACAAATTGCACTTGGTACATCTCCAGGGCCCGCTTAACAACTTTACATACCAGAGAAAAAGCTACGTCACTGCAACAACGTGTACATACAAAGGTTGATACAAAGCACCTACTCTCTCTCCCTCTCACACGAGGCTGCATTAACAGGTTCAACACCCAGGCCTTGTGCAAGTTTTCAGCAAAACTAAGCAGATTTTTCCCAATATTTATTGGACTGGATAACTGTTTTATATTGACTTTTTCACCTTCTAAATATTCAAAAGATAGAGTGTTCAGAAGCCCCTTATTCAATTCTCTGACTTCTGAACAATTATGTCCTTCAGTAAAATTGCCACCGCTCTTGAATTACCATTTTTTTTTAAGTGCGCCAAGGAAGACCACTGAGAGTCCAACATGTCCAAAGGTCTCCAAAGGATGGATCTCAAGGTTTTGTGGGTCAAAAGGAACTGATTTTCAAAGCTTTTGAGTGTATCCTGATCCTCCAAACTTAGATTGGGAAGTTTAGACCTACACCTTCTAACCAACATCTTGTTTCAGTCACACAGATTAAATGTTCTTTGTGGGGTTTAAACCACTGCTCCTGTTCAGACTCCAACTTGGGTGGCTTCCAAGGCATGAAATTACTTTTCATTATTAACATATTGTCATATATAACCTGGAATTCATAGTTTAAAAACAAACAAACAAACAAATTATCCAATCCAAACAATTCAACCTTTTATAGCTGCTTTACATATTATTTCCTTCAACCCTGCAGTTGTCCTAAAAATCACTTGGTTCGTATGAGAGTTGATGCGTGCACAAAAGTTGATTGTTGAAACCAAAGCATTCAATTGTTACCAGCATCATGGTTCTTTTCCTGATGCTACAAACAGCATGAAAAGCAGAAGTTTTCTGTTCCTGTTAAATAATTGTGGATTCAGTCCAAATGCACTGACTTTTATGAGCATGAACAGCACCTCCCAGAAGTGAGTGTTTCTATAATAATTAAGGGTTATTAATCCAAGCAATATCCGGCTGGTCTGCAACAATATCTCTGAATATCCTGTTGTGTGTCTGACTGCACTCAGATAAAATGTCCTTTTGTGAAATTCTTTAGACTATTCTCTGCTCAAAAGGGGAAAAATAAAAAAAAAAAAGAACAGAAAGAGCAGACTACTTCACATTCCTGTGCAGCCTTGCTCAGCCTAGTTAAATCCTGATGGGACATTTCAACAGGACAAATGTTGGCACTTTTTCCATTACATTTGTACCTGGAATTTCATTTCTTACCCAGATTTTAAATTCTGATTTTTAAAAATAACCTTAGCACTAGAGTTAAGTTTCCTGGGCAAATAAGTAAAAAAAAAAAAAAAGGTAAGCAAAAGTTGTTGGAAATCAAGTAGTGTTTGATTTTCCTATTCAGGTGGTATGTAGATTTTAGACTTAAACAAAAACATCAGGTTACTGAATGTATCATCCAGAGAATGCATTTTCAATTACTCAGCTTGGCTTCTAACATTCATTAATAAAACCAGTGTACATATCAGATAATTAAGAGTTTCAACATCTATTTTATCTCTTATTAGTAAATATCTTACCTTCAGAATCCAAAGCCTGAATTTTTAGCTCCAGTGGTGAATCTTCAAGATAGAGTTCTCTTGTTGTGGACACAATTTGGATGCCATGAATTATATCAACTATCGCATCACAACGAAGCACTTGTCCAGTCACTTGAAGAGACATGTGAAAGAGCACATGGAATCAGCAACACTGGACATGCCCATCAAGAGCACCAACAAGAAAAATGCCACCTGAAATTTAGCCAATGACACAACACACTGACATTGAAGGAACTGAAACTGGGTCATGACCTTGACTAAGAAAACTCTTGGTCAAATGGTGATTGTGGCTAAGCAGGCAAGAAAAGCAGTTCCCTTCCTCACTGAACTGTAGAATAAATCTTAAAAAAATGGTGATTGCTATCTACACCAACAGTTACAGACGTTTTCTCTGAGTACTTATTAAGAGTTTCCACAGTACAACTGTCAGACACGGCTCACGTCCTAGAGAACATAATGACTTCTACCCACAGACAGTAAACCCCTATATACTTCTTCATTTAGTGACTGCAAGACATTTAATTGACCATCTGTTTTTCCCTCTCTCGTTATAAAAACTAACCAGGTATATTGTGTGAGAGACACAAAGGCAATTTTCAGCTTTCTAAATGCAAAACATCTGAATTTGCATGATATAAAAAGCATGTACTGAAGAGTATTTTCAGCCACCCCCCCTTTTAAATAAATAAATAAATAAATAAATAAATTCCTGTTTTCCTGGATGTATCATTAATATCATTAACACTTATCTAAGGCCTTTAACAAACTGAACTTAAAAACCATGCCCATGGAAATTCTAAGATGATTATGTATATGAATGTGCACTTTGACATCTCTGCTTTCTTTCTGGAGGATGCCAGGATATCCATAAACAAGTAGTGCTGTCCTTACAAAAGTTAAAACTCACTTATATCTTCGGCAAAGATGATACTTGTCAGACGTGTGGGCTGGGAGGACCGTGCCTGGACAACAGCTTTCTGCGAACACTGGCGCTCATCCTGCTCTGCCAGCTCTATGCTCGCCACCTCCGGCCTGGTGGAGGACCTACAAGATTATTTGGTTACATCAGCAGGATTTCAGTTACTGCTAGACAGAAATCAAAGGGCCTGGTTTAAAAGCCACCAAAATAATTTACATAAGACATGCTACATGGTCAGGACCTGACTTTCCTAAGAGCTGGATTGCAACAGCTCCTTGAGGACTTCAGCAAAAGCGAGAGTGGGCTGAGGGAGGGGAAGGCAGCGAGCAGAAACCCCTGGGAGCCCTGGCAGACCGACAGCACACTCTACTGTGGCATGTTCACCACTGAATGCATTTCAGGCAGTTCAGAGCTTTACTCAGCTACTTAACAAACTTACAAAACCTTTGGCCTGATGATTTATTAGCTTAGAGGTGTGGAACAAGCAAAAGCACATACATAATACTGAAGTAGAAGGTAAATAATTTTGGTTAGAGCTCCATCCGTCACTTGTAATTGCATTTTCAAAACAAATTTGAAACAAAGTTCTGAAAAAAATAGCTTCCCTGGATGGCATAATATCACAATAATGCATGTTTGCTATGGCAGAGGCTCTGAACAAGTGAGAAACAACATTATTTTAATCAATAATTTTAAAAAAGATAATTATTCAGTCTATTCAGCTTAACTTTGTGAACACTGTGCAAAACATGCAAAGTTGTATAATTATCTTTGGTGAAATGTAAGCCTTCGTGGAATTTTGGCCATGTCAAAAGCATCTGTTGCTTCCTACTCTGACTTTTATGGTTTTTCTAAAGACAACTGCTCCAGGAATGAGCTTGGAGGAAACTCGCCATGGACTCGGAGCCCAGTTCTCACTTCCTGAGTGCCAAAAATGTCAAGCTGATTAAAAAAAAAAAAAAGTTTAAAAATGATTAAAAACCAAGCCTCTTGAAATTAAATTTGAGATAGCAGCAATATACACCCGAGGCCTGAATGTTGAGTGCTCAAAGCAAATAAAACATTCAAGCAGGCCAAACCTCCTGCAAATAGTCACAAACATCACTGCTCCGAAGTGGGATGAGCTGCTGACTAACTGCTTTGGAGAAGCGGGTCGTGGGAGCAGCCACTGTCTGCTCAGGGATCCCAAGTCAAAGCTCTTTCACAAGGGCCCTTTGAAGCATTAAAACAATGAAAGTGAGCACTGATGACAAAGCTAGTCAGGAATTGCTTCTCCCAGATGATGACAGCAGTTCTGATGAAAACACTGCATTATCTGGTAAATGCAATCTAAATCTGGCACTGGATCCCCCCTCCGCCCCGGTAAAGGTGGTGAAGCTGGACTGATTTAGACTTTTTTTCTGGAGGATATTACAAAACACCTACCTGTGATCTATGAGAAAAATCTAACTCAGCAAGGAGCTGGAGGGGAGCTTCAAACAAACAGCAATACCATCCATGCCCCTCTCCCCAGACACAGGCTTTACCTACTTTTATTACTGGCAGAACCAACCAATCCAAAACAGCCAAAACCAAAACTTTGTGTTAACTTAAACCGTGTCCATTTCAAAAAATAACGTAATACAACATGTTCAGTTATCCCAGGGTGAAGAGCTGCTGTTTGGGTGAACACGGACCAATCTGGTTGTAGCCACTGGAAGAAAATGGCAAATCCCATTTCCAACCTTAAGCAATGGAAAGTTCAGTCCTGAAGACAAATCCAGTCGTGCAGGACACCGAGATCCCTTCGGTTCAAAGCAGTTGGTGAGACAGAAACTCCACAGGAAACAAAAACACATCAGTGTCAGCTCTCTGGTTCCCTACATATGGGGCTGGATTTTACCTTATGATACCATCCACACAACGAGGCCTCAAAAGCTTCCAACTGTGGGCACAAAACCCCAGCCAGAAGGTTTTTAATTGTGCATTAACGCTAACGGCAGTGCACAGCCTCATTAGACACTGCCTAGCAGTAAGGTGTTGTTGTCTTGGGCAAATTTCATTAATTCAGTGAATTAGTAATTCATAATATTGGTGTGCTCCCAACTAGATTTTGCTTACACAAAGACTAGTTTTAAAGGATTTTGAAAAAACAGCAGCAACTGCTAACCCAGAAATTTCAAGCATTTTATCTGATCAAGAGAAAAACAACCCACAGCAGCATGCAACGGACAATTTAAACACCAATTAGAAGCTTAAACCTGAAAATTGCTTATTATATTCCACATACCTAAGCAATGTATGCAAATATGAGCTTTTTTTTTTTTTTAATGCTAAGGTTTATTTACACTGTTTCTAAAATAATATGATTTGTTTTCTATATTAGTAATACATTTAACTTTGCTTTACAGCAATTAATTTAAAGGTAAACAATTAGTTATTTTTCTGTTATTCTGCAGCTTCTTAGGCAACCATGAAACAGTTTTCCAACATTTAGCAAGTTTCTTTAAACAACGTTAGTATTCACAACCAGTAAGGCTTTTTCTGTACTCAGCTGGAAGGCTTTTTGAGCTGAGCATGCAGATCTGACTTAACATCCATGCAGGCATTTTAAAATAAGCATTATAGGTATGGAATTTTACTTTCATTATTTAGTTTTTTACATTGCTTAATATTCCCTGCCATTATAATTTTTTTTTTAATCAATTTGAGGTTTTTTCCGTTCTTACAGTCTGAAATTGATTCTGTTTACAACACAACAGAGGTTTCACTGTGGTTTGTGTTTGTTCTTTTAACATACGGCTAGGTATTGGAATACACAACCACTACAGTTTGCACTAATAGCAGTGTTGTAAAACCAAATCTAATCACAGGATATTTTTCAGACTAGAAAAAGGAAGGAACAAAGATAAACTAAAAGTTTGCATTAAATTTTAGCTGTAAACTTACATACACTTCGCAATTATAAAGGAACTTTTAAGCTGTCACAGCTGAATGCCAGTTAACTCTTAGCTGTCATCGGAGGAGGGAACCTGAGATTAGATACTATTTGACCTCTAACAGGAGTTTAAAACAGGAGGTAGAATATCAGATTAATTTCTTGCCTTTTTTTTTTTTTTAATACAAATACATTTTTAGTTTTATTACCAATAGAATTTTTGTTATTTTAGGCTATTACCTGAACTGGGCAGGTGGAGTAGGGTCTCTCCAAGGCTTGGTTTACTATTGATTTATATTAAAAAACAATCTGCACAACTATTGTTTTTTACACCATAACATATGAGGCTCATATGAGGTTCAATGCCCCTCAATAGCATTTGGCAATATCAAAAGCACGTTCTGTTCACAGCTACATCCGATTCGGGGTTGAACACAGAAAAGATGAGGCACTAATCAGACAGGCTGTGTACTACAGCGGCATTACTCTGCTGTGATACACACAGGGATCACCACTGCTTCCCAGATGGGCAAGAAACTTTTGCTTTAAAATGATATCAAAGGCTGCAATTTATATCATCTTCTAATTACAGCAGATCTTGGGCAGCATGTCAGTGTGCGATATTGAGAGCTAGGCTTGTCAGAGGTCAAAATTAGATCCTGAGAAGCAAGCAATGGGAAGCATTTCTGGCACTAGCTCTGGATCCCATACCAGCGTCTGTAAGAAAGGGCAAGGCAGGGGAGGAAGCACGAGAAAGAAGAGTAAGGAGGCGAGGAAAAAATAAAGCTAACAGAAGTCCCAATATTTATTTCCTTCAGAATAAAACCCTACTTGCTGAGGAATTAATGACACTTGCAATGAAGACCACCAGTCCTCTTGTTGATGTCCATTTCATCCCTGAGTTTTGCTCCCCCTTCGGACACAGAACAGTGTGCCAAGATTGTGTCCACGGACCCACCCAGACCTATGCCTGCACTCTGTTAATTGACTCTTCTGTAATACCACATGTGAATACTTCAAGGATTACACTTAATTTATTTATCAGCTGGTTTAAAGATCAGGCAAATATTACTTTTATCAGTTCTTCAGACTAAATTCAACTGACTAAATTAGCAAAAATCCACCTTTGTGGAGATGCATCACAACTGGCACTTGATCTAATCTTTCAGAACTGGTATCAGGCATGTGGGCAGATTCATAGCCAGAGGGAAACGGGATAGTAAAGGTTGAGAAGGGTTTGGAACGACTGGACTGATCGATCTATTAGGTACCTTATTTCCAGCCACTCCTGGGACTAACACTGTTGACATACAAAAGTGCAAAGAGACACAAGAGCCAGAAGAGCATCCAGGTAACTGCAGCTGTATGTGTGTCCTAAAAACCAGGACAGTATGATAAAGAATAGATTCCCAGAGAACCAGGGACATGGGAACTGAATCCATTCCAAAGAAAATACAGAGGGAGCCTGGCAGGGTTCCCTCAACTCTTAAGGATTTTTAACACCACAGTGGCAGATTATCTCCCTATTGTTCACTCAATCCTCTCCTAGGATGTTTCTTATTGTCCTGGGAAAATAAAAAGCAGCAAAAAAATCCTCCATCCAGTTCTGCTTTAAAAGCAAATGGAAACATCACACACCACAGAAGGAGCTAAGGATAAAGCTTTTGCTCATGGGAGTTTTAATGGTGATCAGCTGGCATGGCCGTTAACTTCAAAGGAAGCAGAGTTAAGCCAGTGATGATTGTTCTGAAAATACGACCCAGATGCCCAACTGTAACTGGGATATTTTGTCAAATCAACCAGTGGCTGAAAGCGTTTTACCAAAAGTGCTTTATCTTTGTACCTTCTTTAGATGCATGAAGGAAACTGGCATGCCACTCCAGTGACAGTCATCTTCCAAATAACAGAACGCAACAAATAAAGGTTGGTCTGCACGAGTTGTTTTGAAATTAGCTTAGCCTGATTTCAAATTAGAAAATGAAACTAAAAAATGGCAGTTTACTTCCAAAACACAAATGTTACATTTGCATTATTTCAAACTATCCACTCTGTTAAACCTTCTCGCATGCAGACACCCTTAAAGCTTCAATTACTAAGGTAAGACCCACACCCAAAGAGAGCAAAAGTCTTAAAACATTTTGTGGGTGTTCAGCAATGAAAGCTGCCCAAAACCAACTGCAGTCCCTGTGCTTTCTGCCCTCCTTCCCAGGCAGGTTATGCTCAGATTCCGAAAAAGTTTTTCCAACAGTGAACCTGCACTGCAGGTTGACACACAGGCTAAGAGAAAAACACGATTATTTCTTCTGCCTCTTCAGCTCTGGGAGACTCACGCTACCTGCTCTGGTTTAGAGCCAATGTACTCAGGTAACACACACCTGAGCAACAGCAGCACAGCCCGTCTCACTTTACCAACAAGGATATGGGATGGAAGGATGATGAGAGCTCGTTCTGGTACCTACAAGAGCTGGAAGCCATGCTGGGAAAGCACAGGCTGCGGTGCAGGCAGCCTGCCCGGCAGTCAGCAGCACAGGCACCTCCCAGGGAGGGGGAGAACATTTTGCTGCCTGTGGTAACAGCCTTGTAAGCAGGAAATGCAGAGCAGGTGAGAACCAAAGAAAGGGTAAGGGTAGCAGGGGATAACAATCAGTATTTCAGATGTCATTTCATAACACAGAAATTAAGTCAGTATCTCACACAAAACGTTCTTCAGTGAGAGTCAAAGACAGGGTTGTTCAGATCCATGGTAAAACAGGTAATCCATGAAACAACAACAAAACCCCCAAATTATCAGAGGTGAGATTGTCAGACTTACAGCAAAAGAACAGATCTTGATCAGCACCACTATCCAACACACATTTTTAAAACACAGAAGCCACCACATACATCCGACGGAGCGATAAGACCAATTTACGATGCAGTATCAGACACACGACAAGATAAGGAGTTAGAAAATGAGCTCTGCCAGCCAACGACTGCAACAGCAGCGCGGCACTAGGTGCTGGCTTCTCTGGAAGCACCTGCAGAGCATTATGCAGCTCAAACACCACTGGGTCTCACAATGGCAATTAACCTCATCAGCAAGGGCACAGCACACACAAACCCTTTGATTTAAGGTGGCAATAAACTCTCCATTATTATTTGCCACAAACACCACGGTACAGGGACATTATCAACTCCCAATAGTTAGTTTCCTATAGCTGTCATCTTTCCATCACAAAACCTCTAACTTCAATGGTTCAAATTCAATCAGTTTTATTTCTCAAAGCTAACTCTTGAAGCTTAAACTTCCCACCAGTTCTCACCATCTACCTCAGTTCTACGAGATATGAAATAATGTCACAGACATGTAAGCATATTTATATGCTACAGATAATTTCTGCTATAAATGCCCTGAGACATGCTGTATACCTTGGTGGAAAATGGTTTTTTGTTTTCTGTTCCCCCCTCCCTGGTAAGGCAGATTTCAAGGAGAGAATTCTGCTTCCAAATGCTTTCATTTTTCCAGGTGCAATTTCTGGATTAAGGTAATTAAAAGATAAATATAGATATAATTTAAATGCTAAATGTATCTGCACAGATTGTGTTTTAACCCTGAATATTTACAATATTTACAGACAGGAACACCGTTTGCTTTGAAAACAAAGTTTTTACAAAAAAATAATTTTAACATAAAGGCAACTCAAGCTCTAGAAGGCATGAGCATCCTGAAAATCAGAAAATACTTCAAAGCTGCGCTTGTAATTTTTTCATTGCTCCCAGTCTGCTGGGATGATGATAAAATTTGAACTTTTCCCTTCAAATCTCTGGAATTCTAAGGTTCCACTACAATCACTTTAAAAATCTCCTGCTTTCAGAGGTAAACTTGAAGCCCTAAAGGGACACAGGAAAGAAATAACGTCACATCATGCCATAGACCGATTTTTCACAAAATTAGACACTCGGGTATGAATTCTGAACATTTGAGATGAGTAATGCAGTCCTTCAAATACTCAAAGGATGCCTTTTGAAGAGAGATGCTGCTAGAAGACGAGAACAGCTTTCATGCTACCTCTTTCATACCCTCGCCATCACCCATATTACAGAACCTCAGTCCCCTCTCCAGACACAAAGAACCTCAATCCTACCATTTCCACTCCAAATCCCTGCTTTTGTGCATGCAAACCCACTCAGCATTTCACAAATCCCGGGTGAGGGACAGTCACTACTTCTGAAATAATTACATTTGGTACTTCCTAACTTCTTTGGTTTAATGGTCTCCTTCCAGTAACAGCTATTACGGATGGCTTTAACAGGAAAGGACAGGAAACTTGTCTGCAAGTAGCTGTGGAGTTGCCTGTCCCTCCAAAGAACACTTCTTTCTAATCCCCTACAGTTCAAGGCCTGCAGCCATAGATGCAATCTAGAAAACGTGCTCTGTGCACTGCAACGAGCTTTACTGCTTCTGCCCAGTCACACACACACACAGAGCTCCTGCTTCCTTCTCATGGTTTTGTAAGCACACGTTGAGTTTTACCACCCACATCCTGCTAGTCCCTGCAAAGCAGAAGTGAATAAATAGACACTTACAACCCCGGTACAGAAAATGCCAGCATGCTCTGTATGAAGTTGGTATAGTTGCCTTAATTGGCAACCAAAATTAATCTCTGAAGAGCAGACGGAGAGGATGGAAAAGCACGTCGAAGCCTGTCTGCACGAGGGGTATGACCCTGGTAACTGGCACCAATATAACGTGCTCTGAAGTGCCTACAAATCACCCTCATTGGAGATACATATGTGGACCAAATCTGGTGTTTCCCTAGAGTACAATCTTCTATCTTTTCATCTGTAGATTTCAGTGAGATTTGCAAAAGTCTACTTACTTCTGACAGTTGGATAGCACCTGGCACGTGCAGGAATGGCTGTAGCCAGCCCAGCATCATCTAGCAAGTTCACTGGCAAAATAGGAAAGACAGTCAACACTCCTAGATTCTACTAGTGCTTTGATGAGTTTGGTTTTTACCTTCATGGAATGTATTTTACCACACCAAATGCTTTTAAAGACTTTAAAGATTAGACTAAGGAAAAAGAAAAAAATGCATACTTGCAAAATTTTCATTAAAACAGTCCCTATAAAAATTAAATTACACAACCCCATGCAGCTCATCTTGTAACTTCCTTTCAGTCAACTTTTTGACAAACTCTGATTACCGCTCTGTGCGCAAACATCCTCAAACGTGTAAGTCGTCACAGATCAAAGGCTTATAACTAGCCCAGGGATGAGAAGTGTAGGACCACCAGCTAAATAAACCAATACAGAATGAAAACATGGCCATACAAGTTGTATTTCAGTAACTGTCAGCCACAAAATAACAACTGGAAACCGCTACACACATGCATCTGGCACATATGGAAGCATCATCCTAAACATCTGACTGCCACTTTTTTTTCAGGTGGGTACCTCTGCTCATTACTGATCTAAATCACAATTCTGGCATGTTAAACGAAGGAAGAAGATTTGGTAACACTTGTTTAATATGAAGACTGGGACACAGTTTCTAAATCTGCACACACAGTGGTATTTCCCTTTAGCCCCCAGTGCTCGGAACAGCCCAGACCTGTCTGCCATGAACCCGGCTCACAGCCCTTCCCATGTGCCAAGCGGGACGGGGACTGCCAGTCAGAAGTCTCTGGAGTACGTCCCACGTGCTCAGCACTGAGGCCTCCAAAAGAAAACCAGGAAAGCTTTAATCTTCTAAAACTTGACTTAGCTGTCCCCAGGTGATGTGCTTACAGCGTTGCCTACGGTTAGAGCAGCACCGAGAGACTCTCTACTTTGCTATGAGTCCTTTACGCCCATACCACAAACTCAAAGCTGTCAGACCTTCACCACTGACCGCAGCAAGGGAAGGGCCGTTCCCAAACCAGCAGCCTAAGTGGGAGCTCTGGGTGCTGACCCCACACATGTGGGGCTGTGGGGCAAGCACATGTGGGGTGGCACTGTGGGTATGTGGGGTAGCAGAGTGGGCACGTAGGGCGTGTGTGGAGGCAGGGTGGGTGTGTGTGGGGTATGTGGGGTTGGTGTGTGTGGGGTGGGTGTGTGTGGGGTGGTGTGTGTGGGGTGTGAGGCACACGTGGGACACCCTGCCATGGCGGGAAGCTCCCCCACAGCAGGTACCTTCCCCTCAGGGCCCTCTCCAGTGGGTTTAACCCCAAATGC
>NW_010319715.1:0-13123 GCF_000700745.2 Antrostomus carolinensis
ACCTTTCGCGTGTGAGGCGAACGTGATAACCGCTACACTACGGAAACCCGCCATGGTACTGTTCTGCGGGCGGCGCGTGCTGTTCGCGCCCTCCTCCGCGAGCTCGCGCCACCGTCACGACAGCCGAGGGGACGCGTCTGTCCCTCGGCGCGTCCCTCACCTCACGGAAACCTCAGAAACACTGAGAAAGGCCGTGCGGGATCCCAAGTGATTAGCGTTAATGACTAATTAGCCTTTCCAGAGGCCTCCTTACCTCAGAAAGCAGCTGAGGTTCGTGTCCCAGGGCCGTGCTCAGCTGCATTTCGATGGTGTCCCCTCAGACAGGGGACAGCCCCAAAGGGGACGTGTCCGGGAGCAGAAGGGGCTCACCCCAAACTAGCATGGCCTGGCCTTGCACCCTGCTCCCTGCCATGGGGGCGAAGGACAGGCCTCACCCTCCAGGCCCAGCCTCACCCCTGAGGCACGTCCCCTGGGCCCACCCAAAGCCAGGCCTGGAGGCCGGGCACAGGTTGGGGAGGGCAGGACATGGCAGGACTTGGGTTACTTTTGAAGAAGCATCTTTTCTTTCTAAGGCAGCTGCCACCAGATGTCGGTAGAATAGTGGCAACAGGGAGTGTGGAGCTCCCTGCAGAGCTGCTCGGGAGGGAAAGGCTCCACAGCCCAGGCGACAGCAGCTGGCAGGGGGCTGGCCGTGGGTGTCTGAGCAAAACGACAGACCTTGGTGGTCTCCCTTCGCTGGGGAGAAGTTTTCCCTCCCTACAAATGAAGCTTCTCTGATGCACGGTGGGCCAGACTCTGTTCTCATCACCAGTGTCTCTCCAAGGCAGTGCCAGGGGAGGGGACAGAGCAAGGTGACATGATGCCAGCATCACCTTGTACTCAATTTCCCATCACTGAGGGTTTGGGAAGTCCCTGTTGACAATCCCAGATAGTTCTAGCAATATGCTAGGTCCTCTTATTTATCTTAATGCAGCGTTAGCAACTCACACACTCATGGCAATCATTCTTTTTCTGGTAACAACTCAGCCCTTGGAATCAGGTGGTAATGTGAGAATTATTTTTCCTGTTTTGTTTTGTTTGTTGAAGTGTGCTTTATGCTCTGCTGGCTGCAGAGGGAAGCTTAGAAAGGAGAAATGAATCATAAACCCAGATGAAAGTGAAAAGAACCTCACTTTTAATAAAACTTACTTTTAATAAAACTTATTTTTAATAAAATCCACCTTTTAATTTTAAAATTTTGGAACTAATCACTTGATTTGAGGCCAAAAGGGATAGAGAGGCGGTTGTCACACGTCCTTTAACTCCAGAACTTACCAGTACTTCATTTTGAGCTGACTTGTGATAAGAATTAGAACATTACATTAAAGTCCATGACAAACCTGAAGCCATTGGGACTTGTTTGCTTCATGTTACTGTTAAATATCCTGGCGCTGCACTCTTCTCGCCTGCAGCTGGCAGAGCCGGCAGGAGAGGACTGCGGTAGGAACCTTTGCACTGTGCACCAGCTGAGTGTGCTGGGGACAAACCTGATCGATAGCTGGGGACAAAGTCCTCTCCCTCAAGTGGGTGGAAGTGGATCTGTAAGTGACCCAAGATCATCCATCCATGGAAAGATTCTAATGCTTTGGGTTTTGTTTTCTTCCCTAGACCTCTTTCAGTCTGGTGATCAGGGGAGAAAGCTGCAGACCAGACAGCCCCAGGGAGGAAGCTCTTGGAAGGTACCTGTGGGAGGCAGAAATTAGACAAAAGATGTGCTGTTGGTGTTAGCTCCCAAACTCACACAGTTAAGATACGGCACTGGTCCTTTGTTAAGGCAGCACTGGACTCTGGGAGCCTTCAGACATGGTGTAGATGAGTCGCGGGCTCTAGATCCTCCTCGCGTGGGCACCTCTGGCTTTGAGGGCCCAGACAAAGCTCCCTCTCCATGCTGGTTGCCGCTTACTGGAATGGCTCCCGGGGATGTTCTCACTTTTCTTACAATGATCCATTGTCGGTGACTGCTCAGACTTTGCCCCACAGCACAAAGAACCTGGCAGCATTTCAGTCTCCCCTCCAGCCCCTGACCTATCCCACTTCCTCTGCTCCCAAGACCTACAACGCCTGCGGCACTGCTGTTGTGAGCACCCCTCTGCCTCACCCCCCTCCCCAAGGACAGTCTCCAGAGAGCTAGGAAGGGCTGTCACATAAATACCCAGGAAAAAAAAACAAAAAAGGGGGGCTTATTTGGTGGTGAAGGATGGATATTCTCTACTATTATCACCAACATCTGCCCTTTCTGAGGGAGGGAGCCCTCCCCCCCCAGCCAGCCGTTTCACCACTGCGCTGAAGGCGGCCATGCTCTGCTTTGTTTGCCTGACACGAGTCCCGTTCTCCCCTTTTCCTCCCTCCACTCCCTCAACAGCCTTCATGGCTGTTACAAGGGAAGGGAGCTCGGAGCACTGTCTGAGCAGAAGAGCTGCTGACAATCAGGGCTGGGAGACAACGCTGCCTTGCACAATACCCCCCCAATTAGCCATTCATTTCTGCTACCTCTGAAATGGGGAGCACAGCCCTTGTGCTGGGAGATAAAACAAGAACAGCTTCAATAGCAGTGATTTAAATTAGGTCAGGCTAGCTTTTGTGTGGCGGGGACCACACAATAGCAGTCACACGACTGTGGAGGGGAGCAGCATAAAGAAAAAGAGGCCAAGCAAGTGGCACAGATGCTGGGAGTTGGTGGGTGCTGGGAGATGAGGGGTGTACGGACGTGAGTGATAGCAGAGGGGCAGACACTCCAACCAGAGCGTGATGCTAATACATAAAAGGGGACACATGGTCAGCAGGGGACAGAGAAGTCAAATACTGTCTCTGCAGAAACAAAATTGTCAGCTAGTTCTGCTCCACCAAGGGGTGCGGGAGCACAGCCAGGCGTCCTTGGAAATTGGGCTTTAATCATAAGTGGTTGTGAGGAAAAGGGGGTGACAATGATGTTGATCTGTAACATCCCTGAGCACTAGCTCAGGCCCTGCCAATCATACAGGGGGCAAGGGGAGCAGAGACCCTCTGGGGCTTTTATACTAAGGGACTTACTTCCTGTACCTCAGGCCCAGAGATCCATCCTGCTCTTCCCTTTGGGGAAAAAAAAATAAAATAAAAATTTGCAAAGAAACAGTCTTTTTTTCCTGGAGCACACAGCAAGTCAGGGTGTGATGGGTACAATGAAACCCCAGAGATCTGGGTTGTAATCCCCAGCGTTGACCAGGTTTGCAATTTCTTTCCCCTCATCGAAAATCTACACCCAGCCTGAACAGCTGATGTGCTATGAAATCCTACACTGGGTTCCTTAGCGATTGCTGGGTTTGGGTCAAAATCAGCCACTCCTTCGAAAACCCAGGTTCTCAAAGACATCCGAGTGCCTGACAACCTTCAGAGAGAGGTCCTGGAGTTACCCAGGAGAACACAAGCGCTGGAGGCTTGTCCCAGTTCTCACCTCAGTATCATTAATATTAGCATTGCTGTTATTACAATAGTTATGCAGATGTTCGTGTTTATCTGGCAAGGGGAGAACACGAGAGCAGCACGCTTTCTTTAGCAATAACAGTCTGCTCAGAGCTATCAACAAGAGCCTGATCTTTCCAGGCAAGCTGTTGTCATGGTCTAAATGAGTTTATCCAACTAAATCCATATGCAGAAGAAGGTCAGGTAAGTTTAAAAAGAAGAGTTCACCCCTGTAAGTCTCCCAGGCAGAAATGTATCTCACAGCACAGTCTGTTGTGATCCAGGTTGGATTTCTACAGGTAACACTTTGCTACAGTTGGCCAAAGGGCTACTGATGGGAGAAAATATAGGCATGGAAAAGTGGAAAGACATAATCAGGCATTGAATATGGTGTTATTCAGCCTTTTTGAATCAAAGGACAACGTGATATTCTTTGGTATTTGCAAGAAAACAAAAAGTTGTAAGCAAAGACAATACTCATCATTTAAGCAAAATGTTTCTTGTCTTTCAAAATCATTGTTTTTGTGCTAGAATTACAAGTATTATAATTTCAACTACTGATAGTAAAAAAGTGGGTGTGCCAAAGAACTGAGTGTGCCAGCCAGTGCCCAGAGGAGAAAACTACGTTAAACTTTGAGTTATCAACTCTTCTCATTCCCTTTCATTTGTTTGTTCACGTGTGATTGCTTTTTTTTTTAAACCCTGAGACAACTTGGAGTCATTCTGTGGGCCATCTTCTGACCCCCTACCCAGCTCACAGATTGATTTAAACATACAGTTTCCTCCATGCATGTACAGACAGGAGAATATTCAGTGGCTAGAAGCTGATATTGGAAAGATCCACACTAAAAAGAAGTTGTCTTGTTTTAACAGTCAGTGTAATTAAGCACTGAAATAGTGCCTGTTGTTGGGTGGTGGCCCCCAAGGCATCGAGCCAAAATGAGACATGTTGCTAAAAGGTAATGTTCATGTTCAGCCAGATGGTCAGAGCTTTGATGCATGAAACACCGAGTGAAATTATCTACCCAGTTTATGTAGGAAACTCGTCTGGAGCAACCCTAATAGCCCTAATTTCTCTCAAAATCCAAATATATGGTTGGGGGTGTTCACTGCTTTCCTGTTATCCTATTTGGTGTCTTTTTAGCCTTTTAGTTGTGCGAACACAACAAAAACAACGACACAGTCCCACTTTATTGTTAATTTTGTTTTACTTTCTAAAGTAAATTTAATAAAGTTAATTTTGTTTTACTTTCTGCCCCCTCCCTGGAAGTGTTCAAAGCCAGGTTGGATGAGGCTTTGAGCAACCTGGTCTAGTGGAAGGTGTCCCTGCTGCTGGCAGGGGGGTTGGGACTGGATGAGCTTTAAGGTCCCTTCCAATCCAAACCAGTCTGGGATTCTATGATTCTGTGATTCTAAATCCCCTGTCCACACTGTAGTCGAGACTGGAGGTGCCCAGAGACCAAAAGCAGTTTAACTGTGGCACAAAAATCTGTGTTATCTGATTTGTTCTGCTACTTTACTCACTTGCTACTACCTCTGGTGCCTCACCCTGCGCGTGGTGTAATATACGGAGACAGAAGAGACAAGACTTCAGCTCTTACAGAAAACTTACAGGTGTGATCCCTCTGGGTTCCAAACAAGAAGACATTAAAAAAAAAATCATGTTAATTGTACATACATCCATAGATATAAATAAATCAGAACTATACCATTAGGTATATATATCTAGAGATTATTATTCTCAAGGAAATGGCATGATTGGGGATGTTCCCGAGTTGGGATTTTGTAAATCCCACTATTACTGAGTTGAAATCTATAACCTCAAATGCACATTTGAGTCCTTCGGTTCTCCAGCAACCCCAAAAACCACTGCAGAAACAAATGTGGTTTGGGTTGGGGTATTTTTTTAATTATTATTATTATTATTATTATTATTTGTTTTGTTTATTTCTTCTTCTTTTATCAGCTCCAGCTGAGACAGGAGAGGGTGGGAGGAGGGTTTTGTTCCTCTGGAGATAACAGGAGGCTGTGTCTGTGCAGCCATGGTGACAAGATCCAGGGCGCTTTCTGGCTTCCAAGCAATTTGCTCCCCACCCCTGGCTCCCAAGTAAAAGTGGGGCAGAGAGAGAGAGGAGCTTTTGTTTCTCAAGTGCTTCAGCTGTTGCTACTAATTAAGCAAAGAGCTCTAGTGCCTTCCTACCTCCCAAGCCTAAGGAGGATCTAGTTGGGGCGAAAGGAGAGTCAAGAGGCTGTGCTGCTGTTTCTCAGTACCCTGCTCTCACTATAAAGCTCTTCTGTTTCATCCTTGCTCTACCACAGCTTTGCAGGGTGACCCGTGGCCAACCCTCTGCCTCAGATTCCCTGGCTACAGGGGAGAAGAAATGAGAGAGACCAAACTCAGCACGAGGCCAGATGGAAACTACCACCCCGCTGTTCAAGGTGTTATTATCGGTTTAATGCAATATGTTCCCAGCTTCTCAGACATGCTGACTATCAGCAGATTGCTCTTTCCTTCTCCAGCCTTCCCTGGGTATCATCCCTTTCTCTCCTTCTTTCTCTCTAAGATGCCAGCCCCTTCCCTGAGCTCTAAGAGCATTTGTGCAACCTGTTTTTAAACCCCTCCAGCATCAGCAGAATGTTCTGGAGGAGCCAGATGAAGTGTCAACAGCCAGGCAGTGGGCAGATGGCCTCTGCACAGGGCAGTTGTGGGGTTTTTGGGGAAACTACATAGCTCTGCCCATTCTGCACCAGGGGACACATACTGTACCAAAGCTTTGCACACATGTGGGAAGGACTGCAGAGAGGAAAAGAGGGTGGAAATGTGGAGAGAGAAAAAAAAATAAATCAATGCAAGGAATAGGAATGCTTCAGGAATCCAACAGCTCATGGAACTGAGGTCTGAGCCCTGGCTCAGCTCTGCAAGGTGCTCAGTCAACAAGGACTGAAGTAGCGGCAAAGGTCACGGCTGCTCCGCTCTGCCTCTGCGCCTGTTGAACTCAGTTGGATATCTTCAGTCCAGGATCTCGCAGGAAGAAGTTTAGGGGCCTCACTCAGGAACAGATGGTCTCCCTCTTGGGCCCCATCTGCCAGGCAACACTGGAGCAGTTGGTCTCTGCAGTGCTGAGCAGAATCTTGTTTACTTTCCCCTCATGTCAGCATGTTGCAGGCCCGGATTTCCAGGAGTAGCCAGGAACTCAGAGGTGCAAGAGCGTAACCCAAGAGCCATCGTTGAGAGACCCAGGAAATGTTGCATCAACCAGCCCTGACCTAAGTCAGAGTCCAGCAGAAGAACAGGGCTGTAGCTGCAGGGCGTCAGGATGTTATTTGGGAAGCCCTTGATTCACGTGCAGGAAGAAAGCTCGTGAGCTAAAGGAGAAATCACAAGGGGCAGCCTGCAGAAGTGCCAGGCACCTGAGCCTTGTCCATTATGAACTGGTTAGTGCTCAGACTGCTGAGAAACACAGTGTTTGGTGAAGGTCTTTGGTACTGACCTTACTTGGAGCCAAGTGCTGAGCAATGCCTTCATGGATCCTGAACTGAGGGAGGGGGCATAACAAGGCAGCAGCCTGCCTTCTAAGACCCAAATAAGTGTCATTTTCAAGGAGTCTTGGTCATCTGGAAATCCTAGTGAGCACAGCTTACTCAACCTCACTGTTTCTGGCCAAGCAGAAAGTTAGTGGCTGCTCTGGGAAAGTTCAGCTTTAATCCTTGGAAATCTCTAGTAGAAATCCTTGTTGGCAGGAAAGCCAGGGCCTGAACTGGCCCTTGTGCTGGACTCTTCCCTCAGCAGCCTTCAAAGATGAGGCTGGTCAGGCAGAAGGGGTTGGAGAGATGGACCTTGCAGCTGCTCCTTCTGTCCCTGCTCAGGGCATAAGCAGTCTCCATCCACCATGGATGTGAAGTGTCTCTAGACACTGGTAAGTACACACAAAAATAGCAAGCGAGACCAGCTCCCCCTCGGCAGCTCCAGCCAAGATTGCTGCAGCACAGCTGATAAAAGAACATTAACTATTCTTTTCTAGGTTCTGATACTGAAGCCCAGGATCAAGGACTGCAGAGGATATCATGCATCCGTGCACTAGCGCATGTTTTCCAGAGACCTTGGCCCCAGAAGCCAGGCTGGTGAGATCCTGCTCTCTTAGGTGTCCAGGTTAGGCAGTCAGTACTCTAATGGTGCATGGTGAGCAGAGGGCACGGAGCATTACTTTATCCTCTCCCCTGAGGGTTCTCATCCATAGAGGCTCGGGCGCAGGATGCTGCCTGTGTCAGCTCTGCAGTAATCAGCCCAGAGGCAGAAAGTGGAAACTTTCTGGTTGTAGCCACTTAGTTTCATTAGAAGCATCAAAAAAGAAAACAAGCCTCAGGTAGAGCAGTGAGAGGCAGAGACATGCAAGAGGTGGGGGGGAGAAGGGATTTGCAGCTTTGTTTCACATGTCAGCTCGCAGATAAGCTTCAGCTAAGGACTGGAGAAAAGAGGTAGGAAAGAGGGGCAGAGACAGACTGAAGCTAGGGCCTGTTCAGGAGATCATACAGCTCTGTAAACCCTGCTCAAAATGTGTTTCATGAGACCAGAAAGTCTGGTGTTGAGCAGAAGTCCTGTCCTGCTGCCCTAAGGTCCCTTCCTGACCCACATCCCTTCTGGAAAAATTTGATCTGAAGAAAGAAAATAATTTTCTTTTTAAAAACCTCGTGCACTAGAAATGGTATCCCCTTCCCAGTGCTCTGTCCTGGACTTCGTTGTCCCTGTCACTGCAAAGCATTTTCCCTGATGTCTAGCCTAAGTCTTCCTCGTTCACCACAAACATGATACTGTTCAGAGGTAGAATATTAAGGGCTAGAGTTGCTACCATAATAACCTATTGATTTAATGAAGCTGAGCTCAATGGAGAGGAGTCTGCCCAGCCTTGCTCCATCCTCTTTGTGCCCCAAGAGATTGTTTTGTGTCAGACTAAATGCCTCTGTAAGTGTCTCTCAGCTCTGTGCTCATTGTGAGCCATTCTGCATAGACACGTTGAAGCAGGGCACAGAATCAGGCCTGTAATCACATTTCCTTTTGGCAGTAGGTATTTTATCAGCCTTGCTCTCTGTGGGCAGTTTGAACTGTCTGGCTGTAGGCTCTCCTGAGAAGACCTCATAGCCTAGCTGGGTTGGAATTCTTCCACCACCAGCAGCAACCCTCTACCCCTCACCTCCCATTTCATTCATATCCTCACCCAGGAGCAGAAATTAACTGTGCACATCTGGTAGGCAGGTGGTGGTTGGGGGTTTGCCCACTGACCAGAAGCAGCAGCTGAGATCTTGAATCAGAGAAGATCCATCATTTGGTGACTGTCTCTTGTGGTTAATTCTGCCCCATAGTATCTCCAGAGCTGAATCCTGCATCCAGCTCCCCTTCCTCTGTGAGTAGCAGCATCTCGACCCTTCTTTCCAGCTGGGAAAGGGATCTCCTTGGCTAAGAGGGGAGCAAAGGTGTTAACAAGATGCTGTAGGTTATAAAGACCAATATTTGCATTTCTAGTTCTCACTGCTTCTGCAGCAGCTTTCCATAAGATTGCAAAGGAGAGCTGAAGGTTTGATGGTGGCCATGACATAGCAGAGCTATCAGTTGAACTAGAGTTACTGAAATAGAAGGCAAGGCTCAGGGTGGGGTTGTTAAATACTGTGGTAGCTCCTGGATTCTGCCCCTGTTTCCACCAGTGACCCTGGCCAGATCCTCTTGCCTTTATATTTCTCTTTGTTCTGTAGGAAAGCAGAGATCTGCAGCCAGGGAGCAGCAGCTATTTTGGATAAATAAGGCAGGAAAAAGTGACCAAGTGGTCCCAGAAGAGCTGATCTCAGATTCCTGAAGTCCCACTCATTAAAAAGTGTTGCCTCTTCTTTCTGGTCCATGCCTAGTTTGTGGATGCAGATGTTCTGTTATTCCCACACGGATAAGCAGTTGTTTCTCTGTGAGCTCCTGTCCACGGGCTGCACATCTTTTAGTTAGAAGGGTTTGTTTGTTAGCCTTGGAGATTTCAGCAGAAATCATCATGTTTGGAGTCACCTGTACCATTCTCCAGTGAGCTCTACCCTGAGATAAAGAGGGGCTTGGACAGGGAGCCCAGGCAGCCAGGAGATGGAGCAGCTTGCCTCCTCTGCATGGTGCAAGCAGGGGACTAGGGGAAGAAAGCCTGGGCCCTTAGCAGGGCTCTTCTCTTTGATTAAGCAGATGTGACTGCTTCTTTTTTTATGCCACGACCGCTGTGTGTTTGTGAAGAAGCAAAAAGGCTCACGGATTTGTGGTTTAGGGCTGGGACATGGGGCCTTTCATTTTCTTCAAGGGCTCTGGAAGATCTTGTTGTACCTGCTTGGAATTAATTCTGCCAATCCCCGGTCTGATCACAGACTCCCCATGTTGGAGTTTAAGAGAAGCCTTCAATTTTCTTTCTTCTGTCTGGGACAATTGATATTCTGGGACAATTGATATTCTGGGACAGAGCTGCATCAACAGCCAGGACCTGTTTCTAGTGAAGGCTACACAGGCCTGACTTGGAGCCTCCAGGAATTGGATTCTCCAAGTCTCCCTGCAGCAGCTGCTGTCTGACAGCTTCGTCCCATTCCCTGATGCACATCCTTGTCCTCCAAGCCCAAGGACCCCCCTCTGTGCTCCATCAGCAGAAAGTGCTGTTCTGTTTGGAGCTACCTCAGAGCTGCTGGCACAACAAAGCTGTTTTGGTTTTGGCTGAGCGCTCAGCATCTGAGCTCTCATGTGGTTGGAGCCCTTTTTTTTTTATTATTATTATTATTTTTTTTGCAAGAATGAAAACAGTGGATTAATGAGCTGCTTGTGGCTAATGTGCAGGGTTTCTCAGAACTGGTGCTATTAGAGCCCAGCGTCATGTAGGAGGTAAATGGCAGCACATGGTGAATAAAGCAGTGATATAATAGGTTTAAGTAGTCCATTTCCCTTTGGAGTGTTACTGATAACATGCCCAAATGCATACAAGACCATTACCTTAATGAATAAGACCGCTCTCTGGCAGAGTACACACTACAGCTCCTCACAAGGGGTTTATTTTTCATCATTTTCATCCAAAAAAAAAGGTTTGGGTGTTTGAGTTGGCGTGGGGTGCCAGGAGGGTAGGACTGAAAGGACAAGAGAAGAGCAGAAGAGAAGAAAGATGGATGAGAGTAGAAGGGAAAAAGGGAAAGAGAAATGAAGATGGGACATGAATAAATGCAGAACAAGTATGTTGTGGTTTGGACCAATATGATCTCCAGGAAGCCAAATAAGAGGAACTCACACACAGAGAACAATTACAAGATGTTTGATGTGATATATTGAAAGGGACACGTCTTTCTTTGGAAGCACCATCGTCCACTGCCAGAAGTGAAGTGCTACAAAGCCTATAGACACCATATAATGGGCCAGTGCTCACCATTCTCTGTTTTAGACATTCAATGACCAAGCATCACCATTTGGCTCTGGTAGTCCCAGTCACTTCAGAATTAGTACCATTTTTGTTGTTAATTTTACCCACATCAGTGGAGTTTCTCAGGACTCGGCACTCTGAAATCCTAGTGCTCACCAAGCACCGGCCAAATTCTGCGTGAGTTAAGCATCTCTCAACTTGTTGGAGATACTCCACACTGACACCACTTTTGTGCATGTGAGAGCACAATTTGCCTCTACACCTTTCCTCACGTGCAGTTTACTTGTCTCCTGGGATGGGCATGTAATGAAGCATCGCCTGAAAAATCTCTTCGAAGCACAATGACCATGTTTTCTGAATTTGCTTCTAACCAGTGTGGTGGGATCTGGATCAGACTCTCTTGTTACACAGTAATATGTACTCTTGTGCCAACTAAAGCCTTGTTTTCACCACCTTCTTCTGGAATCTCTCTGCAGAGGGGACACTGAGTTCAAATCCAGTGTCAAATGACCCTAAATGAACTGTTTGGAATTCACCAGATGAGGTGACCTCCACAGAGGTGCTAGTTGGGGTCTAGTGGAAACAACACCTAATTTGTAGCAGAATAAAAGAGATGAGAATCACTAAGGACCAGGGTTTCAAAACTATTATTTTTTTTTCCCTCTGAAAGCCTAAATCAGGGATTCCCAGTATGTTTAGGAATATACACATAGTCTGAGTGATCCACAGTGGAGATGCCCCTATCCCAGTGCACTGGCCTTGGTGGTAAGGAGATGAAGATGCTTAAGCCAGTGTACAAGGGTACGTAAAGAATAAAGCTTTTTCTACCTGTAGTTCTGTAGCTTCCAGCAATCTGTGAGGACCGCCTGGATGTTACATCCAGACCATTAAGTTTAATCGCCAGTGATAGACCAAACCTCCATAAACTTGTCTAAAACCTTTTGAACCTATTTATACTTTCAGTCTACACAATCTCCTGTGGCAAATAAGCTCCAAAATTTAATTATGAGCTGTGTGGGGAAAAAAAAACAAAACCCAACCATTTCTTTTTGTTTGTTTTAAACTTGTTTGGTAATTTCACTGGGGCAGCAGCTTGTTGTGTTGTGAGAAAAAGCATCTGAAATATCTAAGGGATGGATGTAGAAACGTAGATTTTATTGAAAGTTCATGTGATTTTGACTGCTAAGTGTTAAAACCACTTCTGAAAATGAAACATAGGTTCTACTTTTAATGCTTATGAAAATATTGCCTCCAGTGCTCTTGTTTGCTCTTCAGCTTGTTTATATTTATTTTATTTTCTCCTTTAACCTCTGCTTACAAGCTGCTCTAGCCCCTGACAGATCCAGTTCTCAAGCTTCTTGTTTACTCAGTTAGCACGGGCTTTATTTTTACAATATTCTCCTTTTAACTGCTCCAGCAGCTGAGAGTCTGTTGCTTGAGACACGAACACAAACTCAACCAAGGACAGGCCAGTTTGTCTGAATGACCTCTTCCTCCTCATTATATTTGCTCTGGTCTCAATGTCACCAGTTCAAGTACATGCACATGGGGTTTAATACAACACAGAGATAAAGGCAGGGAGATAGATTTCCACGCTCTCCCCTGAGGCATGAACATATTCTGCCGCTCCTTGATTGTGCCTTTTGCAGACACCTCATTAAAAGTGTGTTCATTACACATAAACATCCCCTTGTACTCTGGCAGGCATGCACCCTCACACACAGAATTTGAAGACACAGAGAGAGCTCCCCCTGACACAAACAGCTCTGATTCCTCACGTACACTCATAGAGACTTTGTCACTAACAGGGAGTTGTTCGTTCGTAGCCTTTTCTGCCCTCCATGGAGTTGGATCTTCCTGGTTGCATTGTTAACCAACACTGTCTTATATGTGGTTTTGAACATGCTTCTTCATGCTTAAGCCTTTGAGCTTAGTCCAACTCATATTTCTTCTCAGTCTGCTACACCTCCTGTATCAAATGCTGGTATCAACAGTTCTGAGGTGGTGTCAAAATGAGTTAAGAGGCACAGGAATCCTGTCGAATCTTTCTCTTCCCATCATGTCAATATATTTTCCTACATGAAGCCATTCACATCTTACATTCTTACAGGCACATGCTCTAGTCTGGAAGATTAGATAAAAGATAGTGGATAAGCATCTCTTCAAAACAGTTAGATCCAGAGAGTTAGCAAGGATGCATTACCTTCATAGAATCATAGAGTGGTTTGGATTGG
>NW_010319716.1:0-219 GCF_000700745.2 Antrostomus carolinensis
GTCAGGCTGACAGGTCTGTAGCTCCCTGGATTTCCTTCCAGCCCTTCTTTTAGATGGGTGTCACATTGGCAAGCTCCAGTCTTCTGGGACCTCCCCTGTTAGCCAGGACTGTTGATAAATGATGGAGAGTGTCTTGGCAAATTCTTCTGCCAGCTCCCTCAGTACTCTGGGATGGATCCCGTCTGGCCCCATAGACTTGTGAGTGTTCAGGTGGGGGAG
>NW_010319717.1:0-21595 GCF_000700745.2 Antrostomus carolinensis
TGAGGGACACCACTCATCACTGGTCTCCATTCAGACACCGAGCTGTTGATCACAACTCTGACTGTGACCATCCAGACAGTTCCTTATCCACTAAGTGGTCCATTCATCAAATCCACACATCTCCAATTTAGAGACAATATTTATTAATTTAAATATTCCTCACCCCCTTAGATCTTGCGTTTGTAGACTGACAGAACACAAAGTCCATCACTTCCAGCCACAAAAATGCAAACACTGGTGTGTTATCAGTGTCTCTCTCATAACAAATCCCAGGCTGAAAGCAAAATGCAGCACTATTCCAGCTTCTAAAAAGAAACCCAGCTAAAAGCCAGGACACCTATTTAGAATATAAGCAGGAGCTTAAAATATTTTGCAGCTACTCTTGGTATCAGCAGTGTACACACCCAAGGACAATAGTACACAAAATTAAACAAGCTGCATTGTAAACAGTTTGGGAAGTGACGTGATACTTTGCAAAATTCCTAGTTTCTTCTAATTTGAATAAATTATTTCACCATCAATAGTACAGTTTACTTTAAAATTCATTTAGTGGATCCTCTGGGCAAAACTATATGTTATCAAACAGTAGAGTCAAAATATTTGTATCTTCCCTTTTAAAAAAGTTCAACTTCCATGTCCTAAATAAATAAATAAATATGCATCTATAGATGTAGACTTGCACAATTTTTGGTGTTTTACTACATTAAAAAAGCAGAAAGAATAATTTCTAGGAACATAAACAGATTTTTTTTTTTATCTCTTTTTCTGTATTTGTGTGTCAAAACCTTTTTTTTTTTCTGTAAAGCTTTCTAAATATGAAGCTCCAAAACATAAGTCCAAAGGAGATTCTCAGTATTGGGCTTTTGTTTCTTTGGCTCATCTAAAATTCTAGAACTGGAACTAGATGATCTTTAAGGTCCCTTCCAAGGACCATACCTGTCACAGGTATTTGTGTTTAAAGTACTCCTGGAAGAAGTATACAAGTATGTACCATGTATGAAAATATAGAAAGAAGGTAAGCAGGCCCAGCTTTTTGTTTGTTTATATATAGCTATACTCAATTTTAAAAGTCCTTATCTGGTCCTGCTGTTGTTTGCTACAGTATCAAGCACTCCGAGTCCTCTGACACCAAGATGAGGGTCTTTTAAGTTTCTACAATACAACATCATTTTTTTCTTGTAATAGAATAAATATTTACTAACAGTAATTATACACAATAGCAACTTTGCATTGTGGCTTGAAAGTCTGATTTTTAAATTGAGGACATCAACTAATCAACTAAACTACTTTTTTTTTTTTAGTTTATTTTTTCTTATTTGATGTAAAAAAATTATACATTTTATGTATTTATTATTTCCAAGTGCAAAAAGCCTGCATGGCTAGGAGAGTAAAACTGCATTTAGCAAACAGCTAGAAAAAAAAATAAATAGAAAAAAAAAAAAGTTAGTTGACAACTGCCAGCTGCTCTTTTAAGAGGAAACAGAGATTTGGGAGATTTGTCAGGGACTCTGAGAGCCATCCAGCAATGCAAGCTGGGTACTACTCTGGAGACAATGAGCCAGGTGGCCAGTTGCCCCTGTTCTGAAACAGCAGGACAGGCTGGAATGGAAAAGATGAGAAGGTCATTCGTAAGGAGAGGTTTTGCAAAGCAGTCAGTCAGTCAAAGGCCGAAGAGTTGATTTACTTGGTCAATTTCTAGCAAGCCCACTTGCTATTTTACCTTTGTATTTGGTCTATCTGTACCCTGCTTTTGCTCCCTGGTCCTCTTCAAGTAGTGTTTAATGTTGTAAACCGATGCAGAGACATGTCAAGGACAGAGAAATAAAGTTACGACGTTTGTCTCTCCTTTTCTCTAGGGGTTGCTTTATTTCTATAATTACCAAATCAAAAAACCCCACAGATTGGAGCAGACAAACGTTCTAGCTGCTTAGAGCATTTAGTGCTTGAATTATGAGGAAGAAGAGATAAGACATTAATACTTCCTTTTGAAACTGAATAGAACAGCCACACAACAGATAAATGCCCAAGGTATAAAACAGGCTCAGGTACCAGATGTTCTTATACTTGGTCAGTAGTCTCAGCCATGTCTGCAGTTCACAGAAGTAATTACAGGGAGCAGTCAGCTTACCTGGCACAGTCCTGTGTCACTCTCTGGAGCATACAGACATTATACTGATTTATCTGAGGCATCATTAGAATTGTGTTCTCGAACTATTCCACTGCATGACTGGCAGCAGAGTTGGTGAGTAGTTGGGTTATTGTGTTGCACCAAACTTTGAGCCTGAAACATCTAAGAAAACTTAAACTGCTGCAGACTCATGACTGCGCTTACACAGTCTTCCTTCACCCATCTTTTATCTGTAACTTTAGAAAGATTTATTCTTTTTTTTACTTTTATATTTTTTCAGGTCAAGAAAGGGTAAAATAGAATTGGACACTGTCCTAAGCTATCTCGAAGCACCAGACCCATAGTGGAATGCTGTAATCTCCCATGGCTGCCAAACATTTGTGTGGAATTTAAGAAATTTGTTTTGATCTTCAGACCCATAATTGTGTACCAGACTTCCTGAACAGTCAACAGAGGAAAGAAATGAATAGAAGGGTGATAGAAGAGCTTTACATCTTGCTTATCTCTTTTGAATTTCTTCTATTCTTCTAAAATAGATGAGTAAGTAGGCTAAATTAGATTCCCTTAATTAGTGACAATAGCCTCATTCTGGTATTTGATGCCAATTTAGTCTTGTACAAGTCAGTGTTTCTCTGTTAGTACCAAGCTTGGTGGTTATGTCAACAATTTGCTACCACTTGCTTGCCTGCACTTTGGGATCTATGGCCAACATTTACAGGGTGGCATTAAAAGCATTCAGCTCCTGAGGATGTATCAGCCTCACACATTGCCTCCTTGGAGCAAGGATGAGTTTACGTACTCATGGCCAACACTTCAGTCACCTGCTACGCAAATGGGAAACTCCGACTGTCTTCATAAGGGAATCAGCTTCTTTCAGTAATGTCTTGTAGGACTTTAGCCTAATGCTGCAAAGCAACATAAACAACAAACAATTCAGATAACTGAACACTGGAACTGTATGTAACTTGAAGATAACTTGAGACAACCCGCAGACCATTTTTTTACAACTGGCTTTAGTAACAAAAAGAGTAGTTGTATATACACTGATTTGAAGCCTTAGTCTAAGCCTTTTTCTCAAGCTTCTTACCTCAATTGTTACTTTAATTTGCAAGCACGGAAACTTGCACGCAAGTTTCTTGCCTTGGGAGCAGTACTCTCAGGAGTATCTCAGCTTCCATCATAGCTGAGGGAGGTCATGATCACCTGTGCCAATAAATTAGTAGATGCCTCTTGCCATTGAGATCAAATTTCCTAAGCCTGCTGTTTATCTCTGTTGTGGGTTGATCCTGGCTGGACACCAGATCATAAAAATCTTAAAAACACCTTACCCCCATCCCTCCCTTCATCCTGGGCTTAACTTTACTCTTGATTTTCTCTACCTCTTCCCCCCAAGCAGCACAGGGGGACAAGGAGTGGGAGCTGCGGTCAGTTCATCACATGCTGTTTCTGTCGCTCCTTCCTCCTCAGGGGAGGACTCCTCACACTCTTCTCCCACACCAGCGTGGTGTCCCTCCCACAAGAGACAGTCCTCCATTAACTTCTCCAACATAAGCCCTTTCCACAGACTGCAGTTCTTCATGAAATGTTCCAGCGTGGGTCATTTCCACAGGGCGCCATCCTTCAGGAACAGACTGCTCCAGCTTGGGTCCCCCACAGGATCACAAGTCCTGCCCCAAACGTGGCCCAGTGGGGGCTCCTCTCTCCACGGGGACACAGGTCCTGACAGGAACCTGCTCCAGTGTGGGCTTCCCACAGTGTCACAGCCTCCTTCCGGCATCCACGTGCTCTGGCATGGGGTCCTCCAGGGGCTGCAGGTATATATCTGCTCCACTGTGGACCTCCATGGACTGCAGGGGAAAAGCCTGCCTCACCATGGTCTTCACCACAGGCTGCAGGGGAATCTCTGCTTTGGTGCCTGGAGCACCTCCACCCCCTCCTTCTTCACTGACCTTGGTGTCTGCAGAGTTGTTGCTCTCACATGTTCTCACTCCTCTCTCCAGCTGCAATTACTGCTGCACAGTTGTTGTTTTTTTTCCCCTCCTTCTTAAGTCTGTTATCCCAGAGGTGCTACCACCATCACTGATGGGCTCAGCCTTGGCCAGTGGTGGGTCTGTCTTGGAGCCGGCTGGCATTGGCTCTGTCAGCCACAGAGAAAGCTTCTAGCAGCTCCTCACAGAAGCCACCCTTGAGCCCCAGTGCTACCAAAACCTTGCCACGCATACCCAACAGAATCCTCAAACTGCCCACTTGTATTTCTTGCATTTTTTCTTAGCCAGTACAAATAACACATTCAGAGAAGGGTTCTGAACAACTTAATAATTTTATTTACCATTTTATTTATCACAACAAACCCTAGGCATCACCACTGCCAGTCAAGATTGAATATAGTACACCCACAATAGTTATCACCTAAAAAACCTTTCTGGTCGGATTCTTCACAGGCAAGAAGTATTAATTTATTCCTGGAGGCAGCATTTCAATACACGTTACTATTCTGGGTTTCAAACACATCTGAAACCAACTGTATGTTTATCAAACAACGTGAAATAACAATTCCATTATCATTAATTGTGTGCCATTTATTCTGGAAAAAAATAGCTTTGCACTGTGATCTCTACCGTTTCTTTCTTTTCAGCCACTTCCCCATAGCCTCTCTGCCAAGCTTTCAGAATTCTAAGTTGTTTAATGTCTTTGAATTGAATTGAGGTCAGTTTAAGGCAGCATCCTACTGGGCTACTATACACTTGGCTAAATGCAACAGAGTCATCTTTATTTAAAGGAGTGTTTAAGTGGAATTGAACACAGTTTATCAGACAGAAAATCTGTAGTATCTCATGATGCAAACTATATTTTCTGACTGCTACACAGAGACCTTTTTATGTGTAGATCAACATAGTGGTGAAGTTTTTCTTGGAGTACCTTTAGAATTTTTATTATAAATTTGTATATATTAAAAAATTACAACCACACACAATATTTTGTTTATGGAGATGTTTATTTTTGTCTTCAATGTTTGTAGGGATTATGATTTCACTACAAAAGTGTTTCAGAGAAACTCCATTCAAAGTCTAGGCTTAAGAATGAAGGGAAAATATACTTTCAGCTGTACCAGTCCTGAGCAAAGTTTAAAAAAAAAAAAAAATCCTCTAGAGATAGGAAGCAGCACCAATAAAATCAGAGGGCCTCTTACTGATATCTGCTCATGCTTTCTTTTCTGCTTTGAGAATTGGCAAAAACATAGGCAGGAAGAATTACTTTAGTAGAATATGGACCTAAGATTCACAGTCCCAATCTCTCACCAAATGCTATGCATTCTTTTACAGTCAGAGTTCAGGGCCTCACTTTTACTTTCCACTAAGTAGTCAGGACTGCTAACAGCAAGACTGTTGCCCCCATGGTGTAACATTTTCTCTTAAACTGGTAAATAAATATTTGTTTAATATACTTCTTTTAATAAATACTTATTTCCTATCAATACCAAGTTCCTGAAAAGTTACATTGTTCTGAGAAGTATACTACTCATAGCAGTTATAAAACTTCTGATAACATCAGGCCTCAAAATAATTCAAGTGGCTTACATTCTGTCTCTTGTTCTTCCAGTGAAAGGATTTCAAGCCATTGGTAACACTCAGTACTTAATAGTTGGTTTATCCAGGACATTCAGATTCAATCTGACAAAGTAAATACTTCCGAGAGTCAGAACAGAAAAGGCACTTACTCATTTTGGGGAAGACACCTGGCAGGTAAGATTTTTATTTTCAAAATAACAAGCCCTTTTTCTGACAATAAAATCCTTAAAAACTACTGTTGGATAAACATAAACCCTATGAATAATACCAACTTACATACATCTTCCCAAGAAAGGTAATACCGTCCTCGACTGAGAAACTGAGAAGTATGGAAGCACCCAGAAATACTCAGAAGTTCCATTCACTTCTGTGATGTTCCAGTGGGCTACCACAGCTGACTAACAGAAAAAAATTCTCCTCCAAAGAATGTGTGTTTCACAAACGGAAAGCCTCAGAAATTTCTCAACTGTTTCTTATTAGGTACTTGTATCAGCAATAACATATAAGATTCTAGTGGGTTATAACCAGGAACATCACCTTGGTTACAACTGGTAACCTGTGACTCCATCCAAAGGAGCAAATCTTTTATCAAACTTCCTTTCAATCAAACCATTGCCTCAGTGATGCTCTGTATAAGGCACTTTGTAAACTTTGAGAGCATCTGACAGCTGTTGGTAGTTTTGATTTGTCTGTGAGGATGCTCTACCAACGCTTCAAGATTAATGGGCTACGGTGTGGAATAATCACTGAAAACAGCTATATGAACTACTGGCCACAAAACTCTTTTCAGGAGCCACGTCTGTTCTAGTCTGGGTTCTTATTACCCTTTCCACATAAAGTCACCCTTTTGCTAGTAGTCCATGAATCAGACTCTTTAAAGTTGGGTAGTGTCTAAATGTACATGAAGAATCTATTTTGTTCCTGATTAGCTCTTTAATCAAAACTATTGCCCTTTCCATAATGACCTGTACCCAAGAGAGAAACATTAATGGCATTTACTATGAAATTCACAAAAACCTACATCTATCTTTAGGCCAAAAGTCACTGAACCACCAGGTAACAAGAATTATAAAGCAACACACACCTGTAAGAAGTGTGGGATGCTGCCTACTTCCAATACAGTGCACAGAGAAAGGAATACTAAACACACAAATAAGCCATTATATAGTAGCTTTTCTAGGTATAATTCTGAAAGTTCTTTTTCCCCCTTATCCTGTATTTTTGTTGGACTGAGAGTTTTTGAAGGTGTTTGACATTTTAGAAACAGAAGCTACTTAGAATTTCTGTAGGAAAGCTGAGAAAGCACTCAGTATCTGCACAGGCTCCTCGGATCTCTTTCTCCAGCTGGCACTGAAAGTATTTTCTTGCACCTTTCAAAAAGCCTCCAGGTACTGCAACTTGCTTGGCAACATTATGCCTCCATCAGTTGGAAAGCGTTTTGCTTATTTTACCATGTTTGGAAGCTTCCCAGCAATAGAATCAGACAGTTTGCTGAAATGCAGATATGAGGACCATTAATTGGCATCCCAGAATGCCAGCTACCTCAGCCAGAATGCTTGAATGGTACAGGATTGGTGTAAGTTTGCTCAGCAAGAATCTGTTCAGTAAGTCAATTATATAGAAACAAGGACAGTGGTGACAACATTGAGAGATGACCTCTAAGCTCCACATACCATGGTTGGTCTTACAGAAACCAAGATACAGTTGAAGAACTGGGAATAGCAGTCAAATTCCCCACTTATGAAAACAGGCATAATAAATAATTTCAAACTCACTGCATCCACCTACGCTGTAGATGTACTTGGGAAAAAAGAGAGAAGGAATCAGAATGTTTCCTTCAGAGGTGGGAATAGTGATACTCAACAAATACATGTAATCTTAAGATTATCTCCCTTGCTTAGATTAATTAATAGATGAAGGCTGTTACAGTAAGAGATGATCAGTCAGATGGCAGATTTTCTTGCTCAGAGATCTGTGCCATCAGGAACTGGGCCTGGCATTGAAGCAATTTGATCTGTTCTGTGCAAAGAAGGATCAGCTTGAAATAGATTATTCATGGATGGTAATTATATATTAGATGCAAATAAATAGCAAATTAGAGCTCTGTATTCCCAAAGCAAGTATTCAGAAAGTAGAATCGGCCTGACCACTCACTTGTTTTAACAGATGCTGAGTGACTGAACAACTCCATCCTTTTCTAGTGACGAAGTACCTGCGACTGTCTTTGAACCAAACAGAATTTGTAGTTTGTAGAATCTAGTGAGCTTGGGAAGGGGGTGAAGAGCCAAATTTCATTAGCCCTGCTTACATGTATTTCCTTCCTCTGTATATTTGTGCTTCTTCACACAGAAGAAGAAAATTATGAGCGCCACATTAGCAGGTTATCAAAAAACAGATTAATACTCTCTTTTCCTCAACTGTCTTCTTAATAACCCCATTGTAAATTAGAGTTCCATTGGTCTAAAGCCACACTTCTCAAAATCTTAAAGTTTAAGGGAGCTTGTGCACTTTGCAAGCACTTTGACCAACATCAATATTTACACACAGAGAACAGTGTAATTAAAGATTACATTTTTCCAGATAGCTTAGATCCTGAAAATGTAGTCCTGAAGGGCTTCTTGATCAGATACTCCTACCTCTGTCAAGATATGCAATTCTTTCTACAAAATAATTAACATTTTGAAAATATTCTTTAAATTTTTGTTACTGGAACAATATTTTTTCTGGTGATCATTCTCTTTTTAAACATATGGGACAAGGACCCAAAATGGTACAGCAATCTCTTGTGATCATTCTTAGTAACAAATATTTGAGCTGCGGAATATGCTTTTCCCCTTCATCTTCCATGTTTAACTCCTTAAAAGTACAGCTAAAACTTCCTGTGTCCATTAAACTGTCTGCTCTTACAATCCCCTGTGTCAGTGGACAGAGCAGGTTTTCAGATGACTTTTATCTGTTTCCCATAATAAAAGGGGCAAGATTAAGATTGAAAACATCTCCTGAGGGATTAAGTATTACACAGTGGTGGTTTAATTTAATTACTTTTCACCCATACAGTTAAAAAGAAGCTGTAAATAGCTCCTGCGTTACTAAGACTCCAGGATCTGAAACTAATTTATTTGTTCACTGCATTTTCTTTCACTGTTTGAATCCAATGGTATAGTTTAGGCAGAGGTGGGGACCCCTGGACTCTTAGGCCTTGTTACATCACAATCTTCTTGCATAATGTGTTAGGAAAGTCACATAAACATCACTTGCTGTTGGATAATACCATTTACTGGCAAGTGTGCAGCTACCCATTGCTGTTGCACCATTTACTCCATTCTAGACAGGAAGTTACAGCATCCATCTAGTAGGAAGTTATAATAATTTCTATAAAGCATTGATTTGTAATTAATTTGTGAAGTACTTATCTGATCTTAATTTAGTAGTTAAATCCTGTTAATTTTTATTAAAACATGGGTTCTTCTTTAGATGTCAGAGTAAGCTCAATATCTGATTGTTGTCTTAGATAAACCTATTAAGTCTCTCTTAACCAGAGAGGAAAGTTTCTCAAAGTTAACACTTCAACAGTACAAAAGAAAACCAACTGAGCTTCTTCAGTTTGACTGATTTTACTGTAGAGCTTTTGCTAGCTTGTGAAGTTACACCTTTCAAATTGAGACTATTTTGACGTTAAGTCAGGGCATAATTTCAGGCATAACCTCTGAAAGCTCAAACAATATTTCTAGCACACCCAAATCTTAACTTTGATAGAAGTATGCATTTGCAAATTATCATAGCCAAAACCAGCATTAACCTTCTATCTTACCTATCTTATTCCTGAGTAAGCACAGGCCAATTTTACTACAAGTACAGCACTTGCTGCTGCCTTTGGAGAAATTAAATTAAATTGCATTTCTATTTCCATATAGTTTCGGATATTTGAAGGGAAGTATACCCAGACTCCCTACTAGGGAGCAGAGTCAAATAAAGGCATGTGACAGAAAAAAACCAAGCAGATACAGTTAAAGAACCCTCAATGTACATAAGAAGTACACAAGAGAGTTTCATACCAAATCCATCCTGTATAACAAAAGCATAATCAAGCAGCATAATGTGGGAAACTGTCAGGCTTTTGAGACAGGAGAGAGAAAAATTAAAGAATCCGAGATGCAGAGTCATACACTTGTGTCAAGTTCAGAAGACCTGCCTGAACACTACAGTGAACTGGGGAAAAAAGTTCATAAAAACTATTATATCTTACATGGCTACCTAAAAACGTGATATTCATAATATTAAAAAAGTGTACAAATTATAAAATCAAATAATTTTTTGAGATTTTGCGATCTACACCACAAAACATCAAATAGCTACAGAAACATCTAACAGGTTAAAACTTCATAGTCATAATTTGAAGACTTTTAATATCAAGAATTTTAAAGTTTTTTAATGTAATTTTTTTATACTATCACTTCTGTTAGAATCAAGATTTTATATGGCATAATTTAACCTGCTACGAAGTAGAGCAACTTTTGTTTATCTACAATACACATACTTAATTTCAGGGGAAAAAAGATCATAGTCTACAACTGTATATTTGTTCTTTTCCTTATGCCACATTTAATTAGTGGGAAATTTAGGAAGAGATGAGACTGAATTATTGTACACTTTGTCAATGAACTAATTATACTTAATTTTTCCCCATTTTTCCCCCCTTTTCCTTTCTGAAACCAGACAATCAATCGGCACATAAAGGAACTCATTTACATGGAACACTATCACACTTGTCTTTGTGGGGTCACCATTTCATGAACAACCCAGGATGTATGGCTGCTGAAGACTAGGGCATATATAGAATTTAACAAATAACAGTTCTTATGCAGATAGAAGTCACAGAGAAAAATAGCTAATCAAAACACATTACAACATTAAATTTTCACATTTTATAAATGGAGTCAAGATACTTTTAAATATATTTACAGTTAGAAAAAGGACTTAGAATTACTACAAGTCAAAATTATTTAGAAATTATGAAAGTGAAGTTCATTTAAATTATTACATTATGATCAGAGTTAAATGCCATATTCTACTTAGAATTTGTCTACTCTGCTGTCAGTATTGTCACATCCCTTTAATCACAAACAGGCAAAAATTATCTTAACTTTGTTTAATGCCAAACCAGGCATCATTGCAATGTAAACATTGGCAACATAATAGTTCAGTTAAACCACCACAGCTCAGTTTTTAGATCCTAGCTGACTTGTGTTGTATCTGTGGTTAGAAATTGCTTTCCTATGTCTTATTCCATAAAGACCAGTGAGACTTTTCTGGATTCTTCTTGATTATAACCATACTTGTACCACATTTTTGAAATTATTCTCTAGAGACAGTTGGATCATAGTAAAATCCACTCCATCCTCCCTTCCTTTCAAACCCAATGGCTACTTATTTCCGAAGATACAAAGAGACCTCTTGTTGGCAGCGCTGGGTGGTTTATTCACAAAGCTCAATGAAAATACGTTTCCCATTTAGTGAACTACTGGTAACAGATTAGTATTTGTTTGCAAGGAATTCTGAAATGTGTTAGCATTCATTAAATTTTAAATTACAAACACATTTCATAAAACATCTTGCGATGAGATTTGCTACCATTAAACTGCTTACTTTAAACAGTTTCAGCTCCCTTGTAATCCATTACATCAGTATATTCTGCAAATAGTCCCACCTAAAAATAAAATATAAAAAAATAAAGTTGAGAAGCAGGTATTTTTCTTTTAAAAACTAGTGTATGTTATTCTGAACACCAGCCCAGCCCCAAAAACATTTAAGAACCATAGAATGCATTGTTTTACAGATATTAAGATTTGGCTAGGTAATGGCAATGAACAGACATCCTATTTAGTAAGGTAAAGCATAATACATAATAAACAGGTCAGTAGTTATCCACCTGAAATATCCTATAATTAACATTTGATGCCTAAAAAGTTTAAACAGCAACACCAAGGAATGAGGTATGTATGTTCTCAGATATCACATCAGACTTTCATTTTATGCAACTAACTGTATTTCACAACTAGCATCTTACAAAATAGAACAGTACCATTATGCCTGTAAAAGTACTGCATTAAAAACAGAAAAATACATTACTACAAGAAACCACCAAACATCACAATTGTCAGGGGCTACAAAAATCCATTGTTTTAGCTGTTAAGACGTATCATATATTGGTAATAATTTGGGGCTGGATTCACTACCAAGAAAGTCCATCCAACTTTTACATGGGCTTAAAAATATATTTATATAGAATTAAAACAAAAAGAATCACAGGTGTGTAAGTGGGCTACCTCACTAAAAGGAGCTAAATGGACTTTTGTACTGACCCTGAATCTATAATTTAAAATCTATACATGGATTGTATGTGTGCATCAAAACACTTATTGGTTGTAAACAAAAATGCAAAATCTGTATTCACAAAAATATTTTATTGGTAATTTTACACAATACCAGATGGGATTCTAAATAGTTCTGCTCTGTATCAGTATATTGCCAAGTGCGTAAATGTTGACAGTTTATGCCATAAAGTAGGGTACCGAGTTTTTTCATATTATTTATGACATAATATATTCTAATAGACCAAATAAAAACTAAAGAAATTTATTCAGGAACAAAAAATTAATAGTATTGTTATTTTCTTATTCGTGGGCAAGATCTGATATTCCTGTAATTAAATTATAAGTGACTATATGACACTAGATAAATCTGGGGCAAGAAAACCGCACTAAGCAGAAATAAGAACTGCACTTCTGTTATTTTTAAAACTTTTCCAAACTTTCGTATTTTCAAATGTTAGTTTTTGCCAAATGCATAGTCATCTGAGGTTCAATATTTGTTACACAACATGGAATACCAGTGTACAGTGACAATGTAGTACTTTACCTGAATTGTAAGGTTAACCAATCAATGCTTAGAATGTGTTTTCTATTTTGCTTGTAAACATTACAATAAGTGTTTTAAGTGTGAAAAAATATTGGTAAAACCATCAACATAATTCAGTAACAGTAATCTAGTAAAATGTGTCAAACATTGGCAAAAATTCATACAAATGTTTTATTTAATAACATTTTTCCTATTTAACCACACCAAGTACCAGCAGGTGTTTTTAAGAAGATAATTATTATGAAAATTCTGTTGCAGCAATAGTTAAGTTGATCTCTGACTTGCATACATATAACTATGTTTCACAATTCTCAAATAATACATATTTAGGCAGCTTGAACTATGTTATAAAAATTTAAATTCAGTACATGCCAATAGTAGAGACTCCAAGAGTTGTGTTAGAATTCACTAAACTAAAAGTGAAAATGGACTTACCAATAACACTGCATAATGAACATTCAAACCACATTTTCATGGCACCTTTACACATGAAGATTAAAAAGTTGGTCTGAAAATGCTTTGTAAGCATTTGTAGATTGCATTCAAATTATTGTTTCTACCACTGCACTTCTTTTCTTTTTTTAAAACTGCGTAAATTATGTTCCAGTCAACATACCAATTGTGCGTGGATAACCTGTCATGAAAATGTGGTAACAGGTGACAGAAGTTATGTATTTGCATGTTTTGAAGAGAAGAGACTAAAGAAACTGGAGGAAATAAACTTTAATGAGATTCCCCATTCAGTGACGACGCTTCTCCTCTAGGTGAAGATGACCTGGACATTCCCCTCTCTGTGTTGTCAGAGCTAGAACCACTCTGACTGTGTTGATCTGCAGAAGCAGCACTGGAAGCAGGTGGTGACTTAGTTTTCTCCTTAAAGTCTGTAATTATGACTGTCAGATCTCCAACAGTAACTTCCAAATGCTGAGCGCTACTTCGATCCACATTTTTCAATCTTGGCCTAAATAAAGCAAATAGTCATATTAAAAGCACACACACCATCTTATCATCTTGTCCTTCTCCTGCTTTTTAGGAGCTCTGGAGATCATATGCAAGACTTATGTGCAACATGTAATACACGGGAAAACAATGTACCACAAGTATTTATGGTAGAGTGTTTCCTAGTATGCTTTACTTGAAAGTAGGTGAACATAACACATTACCTCCTCCTAAGACTATATAAAAGCTGACTTTGTGAATAAATGTAACTGTGCAGCAATATGGATGTTGTGAAGGTTTTTACTTCAAAAAATTGTCTTTCTTAATTGTGGCTACAAAAAGTTTTAAATTTGATGCAGAGAAGCATCCACCTCTGCAGCAGCTTTAAACAACAATTCTAAGTAGAGAATGATGTTCAATAATGAAGACGAAAATTTTCAGAGGGATGGAACACCTCTCCTATGAAGGAAGGCTGAGAGAGTTGCAGTTGTTCAGCCTGGAGAAGAGAAGGCTCTGGGGAGAACCTTACTGTGGCCTTTCAATACTTAAAGCTATAAGAAAGATAGGAACAGACTTTTTAGCAGGACCTGTAGTGATAAGACAAGAGGTAATGGTTTTAAACTGAAAGAGGGTAGATTTAGACTTGATGTAAGGAAGGAATATTTTACAGTGAGGGTGGTGAAACACTGGAACCGGTTGCCCAGAGAGGTGGTAGAAGCCCCATCCCTGCAAATATTCAAGGTCAGGCTGGATGGGGCTCTGAGCAACCTGATCTAGTTGAAGCTGTCCCTGCTCACTGCAGTGGGGTTCGACTAGATGGCCTTTAAAGGTCGCATCCAACCCAAACTGTTCTATGTTGGTGTCTGTCTTTGAATTCAACAGCACAGATAGTGTTAATTTGCAGCAGGTATTCCTTCGTTTCAAAACCTCACTACACCTGCTAGTATCCTATTTGAACTGGACTTTGTGCTCACAGTATAACTCTGGTATTCCTGGCACACGCTGTGATTTAAATTACACACAGAGCTGAGTATTACACACAGTGTTGATAGGGTAAGTCTCTTCATCTAATCTTACAATTGTTTGATTTTCATAACATATAGACCAAAGAAGAATATTTTGACTTATACTCTGCCATCATATTTTTGCTAATGACCAGCATAAAGTACCTTCAATTTACTATTTTCATTTGACTACCATGAAAAACTGTCAGCAGATAGCTGAATTTATACAATCGGTCATGAACAGCATAGCTTTATGCATTCTACTGACTCCACACCTTTTGCTAGCTCAAGCTGCAATAAAATAAATTAATTTTTTATCATATGTTAGTAGGTGTGCTAACTGCAAAGCCCCAACCTTTACCCTATCATCTGACTTTGAAGTAGAATTGGTTTCCAGTCACTTCAGCTGAAACACCTCATCCCTTTCCCCTGCTAGGATAGAGACAGGCTTTGACATCTTGTTCCCCTGAGGCTGAAGTAGCATGACTAAGATTTTCAGAGAAAACAGAAAACCTGCTGCTCTGTAACATGGGAATGGAGAGAAAAATTCAGCATTTTCAACCCGCCTAAGTACCATGCCTGGAGCTTATTAACTATATTGAGCATGCATGCAGATTTTTATTATTGTTTCCAGCAATAATATACAAGTTTTAAGGCAAAGAGAAAAGGATATCCTTTTTCCAAAGGATACTGAAGAAATCTGCTTAAACTTATCAAGCATTTGGAACTTGCCACCCTACCTACTGAATCAATTACATGAAAAATTGGACTGTTTGAAGCATTAAAAAAACTCAAACGTATCCTAGTTATTTCAAATAGCAATTCTTAATGCAAATCTCAATACTGGTATTTCAGTTCAAGATTTTTTTTTTTTTTTTAAATGTTCTCCTTTTTTCCCTACCTCACTTTTGCATCTTTAATGTACTATTGCAATTCAACCATCAGTATTTAAATTTATAATATTTAATTGGCTTAATTAAAACTCACTATGAACTTCAAATACTTCATAACTGATGTACTTCAGCTGCACAAGGTAAGCTAGGAAATTTGAGTTTTGTTTTGTTTTTTTTTAAAAATGAACATCTCAGTGTCCTTAATCCTAACTGTGACTTTCTTAACAACTCTCCTCTCTTGACTCTCAATCTCTCCCTGGTTCTGATCCTGATTATCCTATTTCAAGCACAAGAGAAGCATCTGTTACTACTCTGCATAACCAATACCAAAGGATCTTTCTTGCTGGACTATATCAGAGTGCTTCCAAAAAAAACCCCAAATCAAACAAAACAAAAAAATCAATGGTTTCTCCCACGTTTGATTAGACTACTTGTCTTATATACTTCTGAGCTTTTTGGCACAGCATTCTTGCCACAATAACTTTATGCTTAGAATGTGATGATTCAGAGGTTAAACTTGCTGCTTTTGTTTTGCAGTTTGCACCTTTCTGCCACCTGGTCTTACAGCAAGATCAAGACTTTTACAACTGCTTGTCTGTACTGTAGTATTTCATGTTCTCAACTTCCTAGATTCCAAGGTTTCTTTCAGCATTCCAGATGTAGCACAGAGATTTTTATCACTAGGTAATATACATGCCTTATCCTGTCACATTAATTTATACCCTAGTTCAGGCCTTCAGAGTTCATTCCAGTTCTGCAAGGACAGCAATAACCATGTTACCTTCCCACTCATCTGCCATCTGGTACTGGTGTTTTCTCTCTCTCCTATTCTTTTGCATGAAAACCAGCCACTCCTGTCCCCTCTCTTTTCCAGAGATTATTTCAGCCGTTTGCCTATCTACAGTTTTGTATGGTGTGAGAAATACATCTCACAAAAATACCCAAGTCTTTCATTCAGCTGGTCTCCATCTTCTGGTCAAAGTAGAAACTGCAGGTTTTCTTCACATTTCATAGGCATCCGAAACCAATGAAACTTCACACACAAATATTTATCCTTATTGTCAAAAGAGTTTGCCACAGCAATTACAAAGCTGTAAAAGTGCAGAATATTTTTCTTTTCTTTTTGAAATCATGTTTTACCAAGACTGCAAAAGTTTCTAAAATTTTTACCTGGTTTTCTTATGACTGTTCTTTTTGCTTGTTGTTTCTTTTTCACTTTTTTCCTTTTCTACTTTGTCTTTTTTCTCTTTCTTTGATTGTGTAGGGGGCACGAATTGCTGAGGAACCTGTTGTGCAACCAGCTGAGAGACAGGTCGAGGTTTCCTGTGTGCACATATAGACACGCATAATGCTTAGACTTAGACAAGACAAACTCTCTACACTTCAGTTATTAACAATCACTATAAGAAGAAATACTGCTAAAACTTATCTTGCTGCTAATACTTCATTAAAATAGCTTATCAAATTTAAACCCATTACAGCTTTTTGTTTCACTTACTTGCACTGTCAACAAATGAAGTTTTTTGGGGTTTTTTAAGGATTTAGCGACAAGACACTGCATTGTCCCCTCTGCTCCCAGTTGTCACATCCAGAGACTTACATGGAGTGAATTCCAAAAGATGAAGCTTCCAGAGGGAATACTTTACTCCAATCCCAGCCCCCTCAGATGATGAAGGGGATCTGTTTTGAGTGTACTGCAGTACTGACGTATACAATCCACGTCACAAAAAAGAAAAAGCTGACCTTTCAGGTATCAGAGCTAAAGCCACTGCTGGCCTCATACAGTAAATCTTCACTGTTTTCAGCTCAAACAAGTTCTTTGAAATCAATGACAAATCCTGTTGTGCATCATTTTTATCAAGTTTATTGGAAAAAAATATACTTCACTAATAATAGCAGGATTTAGCTGTCAGAACATATATACTTTAAAAGCTGGTAACAGAAACTTCCAACCACATTCCATCAGTGTACACAGCGTAAGTTTCATTTCCAAGTTTTGATGAAAACTAAAGACCATGGTGAGAAGAGGAGTGGCAGGCAAAAGAATTTCAACAGTTTATTATTTTTACATTTTCTAAAACATTATTTCAAAATTGGTTCATTTTTATTTTATTTTGTATTGGAATACAAGGATTCTAATGAAAAATTAAAAATTTTACTCTTTCCAATACAAAGGTATTTATTTTGAGATTTTGGAATTAAGACATTCTAAGGCATGACATAAAAAAAAGGAAGGTTCTGTGATTCTGTTAAGACTGAAGATGGAAATTTCTTCTCCAGAAGAATGTTTACCCTGCCAAGCTCTTGGCTTTTTTTAGTGGAGTTGTGTTGTTGGGTTTTTTAAAATAGAAAAAGCACAAATTATATGCACTATAATACTCTGAAAATACAAAGCAGTTATTAAACCAACAGAAGCTATCAGCTCTTATGCATATTTATTTATCCCAACCCACAGTGTGCGTCACACTACCGGTCCTTCTTGCTTAGGTGAAGTGACAAGTGAAACAACAAAAGCAGGAAATGAAGGCAGCTCCCATTAGCAAGTTATATTTTCAGTAATGACTGCAATAGTTCATGTGACAGAATGAAAGCCAAGTTACAAGAATCCATAAAGTGTGGGAAAGGCAGTTAATATAAAACAGCTGAGATTTCATGAGTCTTCACAGCAAGTTCTTCATGAATTAAAGTAAAAATAAAGACTATTAAAAATGTCAACACAATAGAACTTCGGGGTAAAAACTAGAGCACCACGTACTCATGACCAAGCACATGCTAACTCATGGAGAGACAAAGATCAGCAACAGATTACTTAGTAAAAACTACCCAGCTTGTATCAACTGGCAAATACATGAGTACATGCTTTTCAGGAGAGCACTGCAACTAGGCCCTTGGAAAACACACAGCAGAGTCCACAATCACTGAAATGACTCAATGGACTACAGCTCTTTACATCCACAGAGTTCACAGGACATTTTTAAGAAAACCTGCCTCAGAACTGTTTCAACCATTTGTCATAGCAGTTCAAAGCAAGAAGAAACAAGGTCTAATTGATGCAAAAGCTTATAGTTTCAGATGGAAAACAATTGTGATATATAAACAAAACTTATAATCTGTCTCGAAGTGAAGATCGCTCCAGGATGTAGGGATAAAGGGAGTTAATATTCCTACTGACAGCCAAGTGACAATCCCGTTGTTACTACATAGTGACCTGAGAGAATAACCTGACATGTTACTTATGAAGTAAGACAGCAGTGAACTTAACACAGAATTAATTATTGCTCAGGGCTTTGGACAATACCATGATCAGGGAAACTTGTTTAAAAAAAAAAAAAAGAGGAGAGGGGTGGGGGTGAATCTTAGCTAACTATTTTAGGAGTTCTCAATCTGCAACAATTTCCATTCCTGAGGGCAAACTAGATAATTTCTACTAGAGTGCAGCTGGGAATATTAAGCTTAGAACTAAGTCCTAGGTTTAGAACTTCTTTTTCTAGGACCATTAAAAATTTAAACTGACAAAAAAGATCTTTGCCACAAGGAACAAAAGTCAGATAAGACAAAAAACAAAACCACAGAGAAATCATGTTTGGGAAGATGCACTAAGGGTGAATCAAGAGATTCTATGTAGTTTGACTGTGACAAGGAATTCCACTTAGTTATTTTATTCCTCCCAATTAAACACCGATCTTTTTGTTGTCAGTTATTTCTATAGATGTCTATCAGTTATATCTATGTTTCAAAACTTACTATCTGCTTTGTCACTTCCAGATTTCTCAAATGAGGCATTCAATATTTCCATTGAAATTTCCAATATTCCATCACATCTCTCAACACAGAGTGTCTTTCAAGCATTCTTTTTTTTTTTTTTTTTTACCCCCAGGTGCTCAAAAAGGGGCTACTGAACTGCAACCAAGCACTTTGCAAGCCATGCAGGCTTTAGGAGATAACTTTACCACTCATGAAGCTTTAACCTGGTAGAGTTGTTCATGATTTAGCAGTAGCTGAATCATGTCATTCAAGCATGAAGGAATTCATACAGAGAAGGCTTTCTCACAGAGAAGATAAATGTAGGAAAAGCTATTCCTGTAACAGGAAATTGATTTTGGTGATTTGCTAAAATACAGCATTTTAAATTACTGGTTTTCAAAACCAGTTAGTTAAAGACTCCTTGTAGTAGGCTGCCACAGATTAAGTATATGCAAACAATGTTAACTCCACCTTGTATTTCATCAATATATTTATGGTCATTTGCTTTTTGAGCATAACCAAGAATACCTGAGCTAACTGGTGTTTAGAAAGAAGCTCTATAAACTTCTGCATTATGATTATGGCATTTTTGCCTCTACTACTAGGAGTGACTTTACAACTGAACAATCCAGAAACATTCATAAACACAATACATATTGCTTAGCCCCTCAAATCTGTGCATTTTTCTCTAATAATTTCACTTCATTTAAGTGGAATACTAATCAACAGAGGCATACACTATACAAAAGATCAGAGCTATCAATTCTTTCCAGCAGAGGTAAACTTTATGGTTTGGCCCTAAGCACTGCAGCCATACCAACAAACTGATTTACTGAGCTTCCAAGAGATCACTAGACATCACAGCTGCAAATATTATGCCTCTCCTCCTCTATCACTTGTTCAGCCACTGTTATCTTTCTTCTAAGTTAACATCAGCCCCACTTCTACCTACATTCCTATTCCAACCTCATCCATTATGGATTTATTTATTATCTAATTCCAACGTTGCTTTCAAGGTCCTGCATACAAATATGCACACACTTCATAACTTCCTTTAAAAAAATAGGGAAAACTAACATTTTTTTGTTTTTAAAAAGCCAACAGACAGTAATACAAACATTTTTTTTGTCTTCCCTACAATTCCTATTAGCGCTAAATGACAAGGATGTCATCATTTTAACTCTATTCTTGTTACATTCATTCTTACAGAATTGACCTAGCTGCCAGTTTAGAGGATGTATTTACAGAGGCTGCCGAGACTAGGTTTTGTGTGCAGAAACTCCTTCAACACTGATGCTATCAAAGAGAGCAAATATTTAATACTGAGAAGGATAGACTAGTTTTTGTTGTTGGCGTTCTTGGGGGGGGGAGGGAGGGGGGGAAAGAAAGCTTTTTTAGCAACTTACATACCTAGACATGAAAAATACTAATTCAAGAATACAGACAGTGCACTAGACCAAATGATTTCTGGAACTTCTGCCCCAAGTCACTTCCCTCTCCCAGGAAGGGAACATAATACCTTCAACACAATACCTTCCTCCTCATTAGACATCTCACAGCAGAATGTGCTTCCTTAATTTCTCTCAGCTAGTATTCACTAATAATCTACTTAAAAATAATTTTGACCAAATTGATATGGTGAACAACTTGGTATCCTTACAACACAGCGGGTCCATTTTGGAAACGGAAATACCAATAATCAACATATGCAGTAGAAGTACAGTAAACTCTCAGTCGCCTGAGATGTTGTGGTGGGTTGACCCTGGCTGGACACCAGATGCCCATCCAAGCTGCTCTATCACTTCCCTCCTCAGCTAATAGACGGGGGAGAGAAAACATAAAAAAAGGCTGGTGGGTTGAGATAAGGACGCAGAGAGATCACTCACCAATCACCACCACAGGAAAAACAGACTCGACTTGGGAAAAAAATTAATTTATTCCAAATCAGATCAGAGTAGGATAATGAGAAATAAAAACAAATCTCAAAAACACCTTCCCCCCCCTCCGTTCTTCCTGGGCTCAGGTTCACTCCTGACTTTACCTCCTCCCCCCAGCGGCACAGGGGGACAGGGAATAGGGGTAAGACCCCCCACCAGTGTGGGGTCCCTCCCACAAGAGACAGTCCTCCATTAACTTCTCCAACATAAGCCCTTTCCACAGACTGCAGTTCTTCATGAAATGTTCCAGCGTGGGTCATTTCCACAGGGTGCCATCCTTCAGGAACAGACTGCGCCAGCGCGGGTCCCCCACAGGATCACAAGTCCTGCCCCAAACCTGGCCCAGTGGGGGCTCCTCTCTCCACGGGGACACAGGTCCTGACAGGAACCTGCTCCAGTGAGGGCTTCCCAGAGGGTCACAGCCTCCTTCTGGCACCCACGTGCTCTGGCATGGGGTCCTCCA
>NW_010319718.1:0-2602 GCF_000700745.2 Antrostomus carolinensis
TATTTTAATATCAGTATTCTTTTAAGTTTTACTTTATTTCCATGATTAAACTGTTCTTATCTTACTCTACGAGTCTCCTTACCCTTGCCCCCAATTCTCTCCCCTGTCCCCTTGGGTGGGGGCATTGAGTGAGCAGCTGTGTTGGGCTGCTTGCCCAGGGCTTGCCCAGTGCTCACCCAGTGAAACCACCACACCTGGCATTGCTCCTGTGTATCTCCAGTGCAAGCCAGGCAAATATTTATTCTGAAAAGTCAGCAAAAAGATCCAACATGAGGAACCTGAGCCAGTTCTTTCACAGCCAGGACATGGATTGATCAGCCCCATAGCTGGGTTGATGACCTTGGAGTTTCAGGAGGTTAAAGAAGCCATTTAATACAACTGGAAAAGGCAAAACCCCAGCTAGATAGATAAGCATTAGTAGCCCAGGAGAAATTTTGGTTAGCCATGGTTTGGTTAAAACTGTGCACTGTATGTGAAGTGAACCTAGTTCATCCGTTTACATATATAATGACTTCAAACCAAGCTGTTCCCAAGCTGTGATCTGTGGGCTCTTGGTGGTCCATGGTGTCAATTAATTCAAAACTGATAGGAAGGGTTTGTGATGGCACATTCATTCTGAGTGCTCTGGCAGGATGAGATTTCAATAGACAGGGGGCTTTTGGGGATTAGCAGACAGAGGCTTTTCATGTATGTGCAAAATCAAAGAAAAGCCCATGTGAGCTCAAGGTTTTTCTAAGTTCCTATCCCAACCTGAATACTGAAGCATCGTGTTATGTTCGTGTTTCTGCAGGATAAGTTGAAAATTATGAGTTTATGCTCACCTCCTGAAGTAACTCAGAGTATTTTTTCTCTAGTGATTCAAAATCTCTCCTGGGCACAACATCTCCGTAGTCTGCTGTCATTTTGTTCAGCTTCACCTGGGCTTTTGTGAGGTCCTGCCGAGCCATCTTTAACGCCAGCGTTAACTTCACCACATCTTCACCCTTGACAGCTTTAAACAACAGCCACTGATGAAAGCCCATGGCAGTGAAATTGCAGTTGTAGTTTTCTAAATAATTTATTAAGCTCTTAGACCACATAATTCTACAAAGTGTTGGCAAGAGCTGAATGGGTATAGACTCTGTTATTAGCATGAAAGAACTGCAAGTCCAGGAGGATGTTACAGTGTCCACACTCCCACCCACTGTCCTGCCTCCTCTCCCATGCGCACACACACACACACACACACACATCCAGAGGCTCAGGCGCCTTACGCAGACGCAATGGCTGCAGCCAGCGAGTAAGAAGCGTAGCACTGTGGGTGCCTGGAACCAGACCGTGGATCTAGAGAGTAACCTCTCTGCCAGGTGACATCTGAATTTCAGCAGTTTTGTCTGTCCTTGTGGACAAGCACAAGGCTGGCAGCTGTGCCTAGGTGAGACATGCTGAGAATTGGCACTGGAATCAACAAACATAAAAAACCTTACTGCCTTCAATTTACCCGCTGTGCTAAGCAAGAGCATCCGAGCATCCAAGCAATGACTTTCTGAATCAGCTCAGATGATTACACTCCTGCCTCTTCCCTTTTCTACCCGTTTATGGATTCTTTGGCCATTAATTTGTCCAACTTTCAAGAATCAAAGCCTTTCTGAAGGTATTTCAGAGAGACTCAGTATTTTCACTGCAATGCTGTGCCCATGGGGTGCATTTGGGTCTCTATGCAGGTCAGGTTCTTCCAGAGATCTGCTTTGCCTACCTTGGCCTTGGTGCCGTGTCCTCTCCAGCTCTTCGTTACGCATATCGTTGAGTTTTGCGAGGAGCAGTTTGCGGGCGTCGTGCTCGTTGAGATAGCGAGTGTACTCCTCCGCCACGCTCGTCTGCAGCCGTGCCACCTGCAGGAGACAGAGCCTGGAACTGAGCAGGAGCATCGCATCAGTGGGAACTCTTGGACTGGTTTGGTGGGTCTAGAGCAGAAACTGAGGAGCAGAGAGTGGGATGAGGGAAGCAAAATGGGAAAAACTGGAGCAGGAGAGTGGGCAGGAGATAACACTGTAGAAAAGGATGGGCCAGAGAGCAACATGATGGGTTCAAGCTTGGAAGTAGTGTGCAAAAGGGGGATCCATCCGAGTTTTACCTTTCTAGAGGGTGAATTATATACATTTCATGATCTGAGTTACACCAATTAAGCTGAAAGAGGGTAGGTTTAGATTAGATATTAGGAAGAAGTTCTTCACTGTGAGGGTGGTGAGACAGTGTCCCAGGTTGCCCAGAGAAGCTGTGGCTGCTCCTCCCTGGAAGTGTTTGTGGCCAGGTTGGATGAGGCTTTGAGCAACCTGGTCTAGTGGAAGGTGTCCCTGCTGCTGGCAGGGGGGTTGGAACTGGATGAGCTTTAAGGTCCCTTCCCACCCAAACCAGTCTGGGATTCTATGATTGATACATATTTAAAGATGCTAAGGGTACATTGTTGGAAAAGAGTGCACGTGCTTTTACATAAGAAATTAAAACATTAGTACCAGGAAGATATTTATTTCTTCCCCCCCTTCAAATGTGACACTGAAAGAGCCAGGTGGGACAAGAGATGCAAGTGAAGACTCCTGACAGTGGCAGGCCCGCCCGGCCCCAG
>NW_010319718.1:2676-12742 GCF_000700745.2 Antrostomus carolinensis
GAACTTCCACTGGCATCAAAGGGCGAGAGGCTGGGAGGTAAGAGATCAGATGTATAAAACACATCCAGCTGCCGTTGGGAAATGTTTGACTCATCCTTGTCTAATTTACCTGAGTCTGAAGAGAATTATTTTCTTCCCTCATGTTGTCAATGGTCTTTAATAAATGTTGTTTCTCTTGCTTTAACATATTTATTTCATGCCTGTGCTTTTCCTGCAGGGCCAGTATCTGCTGGGTGCACTCCTCGGACACGATTGCGACCCTAGCTTTCAGGGGCTCCAGGGCACGAATTTGTGTCTTCTGATGAGCTAAAGAAAGCAGAGGGTGGGTCTCACAATGAGCAAAAAATTCTGCATTTTACTCGGCTGGGCTGTTGCATATTCAACCTCAAAACAGTGCTGGTGGGAAGTGAGACTGAACATGGAGCTTTTACTGCTTGGCCTGGTGGGTGTCTAAGGACTGGGAGAAATATCTTTTGGGATGATCCTGTCATTGAACCAGCTGTACATATGAACTGCATAAAGGTTTCTGATTTCAGCTCATGCTCTTTATCCTGGGTTGGAAAACAAAGGATGAACAGTATTTTATTTTTGTCTTCTTGAGTATTTAAGGTTTTGGTAAGACATAATGAACACTGATGGCTTCATCATGTTTCACTAGGTGGGAACGTGTCACCATCTAAGCACATACGGGGCTAAAGACAGCTGGTAATCGGTGATTTACCCTTTTTTTGTGAAGGCACCTTCTTCATGAACTCCATCTGCTTTCTTGTCTCCAAATGTATGATCTCATGCAACCTTTTATATACAAATTTATTGTCTACCCAATCTCCCCTCTTTTTAGGTATGTCCTGACCTCTCTTCTTTTGCCCTTCTCTACAGTACACATAGTAAAGAACTCACGTCTCTTCTTGGCTTTCTCTGCTGTAACATCTGCTTTTCACTCTCAGTTATTTTCCCTTTACCTTGAAAATTTCTCTTAAAGATATTTACCTGAGGAACCTAGTGACAGTACTTGACTTGGGTCCCACATCCTACTTACAGTTACATGGTAGGATTTCGTCTGATGCCATCTCCCTGGTGCAGAGGTTTGGTTTTATAACTAGATGGAATTCCACCATAATTCCAAAATAATCAAAGGCAGGACATGGTGTGAGTGAAATGAGGCTGTGAGCAAGCCTCATTTTGTTTGTGAACAACTGCATTATTCAGCAAAAAACCCCTGTTCACTCACTCTCCTGAACAGAAGAACAGAAATGCTGGTGGATGCTGAATAATCTGACTTGGAGGTTTTTTCCCTCCTCGGTAAAACCCGGTATTAGTATTTATGTGCAAATAGCATGCAACAGATTTTGCATTTTAAAAGTTAAAACGCATACACGATTCTAAGAACAGGAACTACTTTTCTTGTTACACTTGGGTGTGAATTTCCTTCCCACGCTACAACTGTACCAAAGGTTTTGCAAAACTCTTTCACTATGATACTTGTATCAGGACAAGAGGTGCCAAAATCAGAGCGTCAGCACAGCAGTTCTGCACTGGACTCTTTGGCTGCTCAGTGCGACCATGATAAACCTTGTTCAACAAACTTGTTTCGAGGCGTAGTTTGTGTCACAACTGACTCCTGAGCACAAACAAACCCCTTTACATTACATGCAACAGTATTTTTAATTGCAGCCGATAGTACGTCACAAGTTGAAGCACAACTCCTCAGCTGCCACGGTGATTATTTTGGGGTGTGGACACTGGCCAGTGCCATCCGAGAACAGGAGCTCTCTGATGACCTCTCATAGCCCTCCTCATGCCAAGAAAGGACATTCTTCCACTTGGAAAGCTGTGGTGCAGCTCATTGCACGTGCAGAATTGCTGGATGGACCCAGAGTTCTTAGCCTGACAAAGGAGTCAATGTGAAGGCCCTGCAGATGTAGCCACCTGAGTATTATTTTAATCAAGAAATGGATTCAGCTGTGGATAACATCACTGTGAAGTGAAGACCTACCCTGTCATTCAGCTTTGTCTTAGAGCAGCTCCCAGCAACGGAACCTTTAGCTCAGACCAAGGTAGCAGCTGTAGGGATTTAATGGCTCTCTCCTCCCTGGTGCTGTTTTCCAAATTCTGTTTTGTAACTTCACATTGGTGTGGATTTACTCCAGAAACGATGCCTTAAAGCCTCAGTGCTGGCTGAGCACAAGCTTGATAGGACAAGGGGTGATGGTTTGAAACTAAAAGATGGAAGATTTAGACCAGATGGAAGGAAGAAATGTTTTACACTGAGGGTGGTGAAACCCTGGCCCAGGTCACCCAGAGAGGTGGGAGAAGCCCCATCCCAGGAAACATTCCAGGCCAGGTTGGACGGGGCTCTGAGCAACCTGATCTGGTTGAAGATGTCCCTGTCACTGCAGGGGGGTTGGACCGGATGAGCTGGAAAGGTCCCTTCCCACCCAAACCAGTCCATGATGATTTTACGATTAACGCTCAAAGGAGCTACAGCTGTATGTCCAGTTCTAGCAGAAGACAATTAGTTGCAAGCCAGCAGTACAGGCTGCACGTCCCTGTTCACATCAGAGGCTGCTGCCTTCTCTGGTCTGTGTGCTCTGCTTTGCACGTGCTGACTACCGCAAACCTCGTGCTGCCAAAATGATACAGCTAAACATATAGTGTAAGCAGGACAGTTTTAGAACAACATTTAATAATATATATTTTTTTTAATTTTAAAACCAGATTATTCTGACTGAACTGGGAATATGTTGTAATACGAGTAGATTTAAGGGGAGAGCCTGCCTCAGCAGTGGGTGCAGTGGTGAGCACCTTAAATGTCATATAGGCTGAGCTTATACAGAAGATATGACTTGGGCAGAAAAAACAGAGTGAGACAAAGCTGCTAAACCAGACTACAAAGGTAATTGCCAGTTGGCCAAGAAATACAATGCTGTGGTGTGAAGGAGTTTTAGTTTCCGTTTCAAAAGGAGCTGAGATGCTACAGCTAGACTATGTATGTTAGGTGGAGTGATGAGACATCTCTCTAAGCAAACTGTCCCATTTGTCAGCTCCAAACTTCCACCTTAAGGCTCCAAGCACTGTAGGGAGGCACTAGAAACAGTGCCTAATCCCTAAAATTCTGATGTTTGGAACCCTCAGAATGGCCACCTCTCCCAGATTTTAAAGTTATTTTTGTTAAGCACAGTCAGAAATAATTTCACAATAAAGATAAAAACTTAGGAGTGCAGTTTTACAAATATTTCCTTCCTTTTCTCTCTTTTGTACTCTTTCTGCTCTCAGACATTTGCTTTTGTCTCTTCCCCAGCACAGACACTTCCTTGAGCAATTCAACTCACTAAAGCAGGAGGAAACTTTGCAGCTCTTGGTCTCTGTTTTTCCTGCTGGGTGAGTTGACTCAGCTCCTGGAGGTGCCCAGTGAGTGGCAGAGCTGGTGCAGCTGAAGCAGTGGGAAGGCACCATCGGGGCTGGGGAAGTGGGACCTTCTTGTTTGCGTGGCCAGGAGTTGTTGGGCTGGATGAGATCACTGGTTCCTTGGCCAGGCAGGTAAGCTGATGTCTGTGCTAGGCAGGGAGGAGGAGGCCTGGAAATCACTTACTGATAATCCCATCCACTAGCCTGAGCTAAAAGAGGATGGATGCCATGCAGCCCTCATTAGCAATGTAATTAGGAAAATTAGTCTGTCCTCAATATACAGAAAGGTGGGAGGATCCCAATCCCAACTTAAAACATTTAAAAAATACTCCATTTGTTTTATTCTTAGAGTTTCAAGTACACCTGCTACCCTGGCATAGGGGTGTCCTGGTTTTTAGCTGGGACAGACAGCGGGTGCTGAGCAATTGCACTGTGTATCACTAATTTGTATATTTTATTACTATTATTATTATTATTATCACCATTATTTCAATATCATTATTTTATTTCAATTATTAAATTGTTCTTATCTCAACCTACGACTCTCCTTACCTGTGCCCCTAGCTCTCTGCCCTGTCCCCTGGGTGGGGGGCAGTGAGCGAGTGGCTGTGCTGGGCTGATTGCCAAGTGCTCGCCAAGTGAAACCACCACAATTGGTTCACTGGCTTTCAGTTGATTTCCAAACATAAAGCTACGACAAAGGATATGTTTTGCTGGGTAGTCAGAGACTTCAAAGAAAAAAAAGGGAAATATCACATCCAAGCAGTATGGAGAAGTCAGTAAATAAATGCTTAAAAAAAAAAAAAGCTTCAGAAAGCAGTACAATGTAGGCTACAGCATGGACACCAGTGATCTCTCCGGGAGCTGAAGCAGAGAGGTGTCTACTAAAGAGTTCTGGGAGGAAACTGATTTTAAAAATATGTTTTTCTACGATGATTACAATTGACCTGTTCACCTGGTTGAAGGATACTGTGCAAAGAAAGTGTTTTTTGTCTCTAATGAGAGACTATGATTAGGTAGCCCAGGTAACAGCTACTGGGATAAATAATATATATCCTTTAAGAGACTGTCCCAGGAGAAAACTGTTGACATTTGACAGCTGCTCAGTGTCCAGTGTGAAATGAGCTCCTGGTTACAGTCTATTTCTAGCCCTCTGTGATTGTTTACAAAGTACTGGTATCACTGTGGCATCTGCGTGCCAAGTAAAGTTTAAAGGACACTAAGAGTGACCAGGGAAGAGCCAGTTCAGCTCTCTGTCCTGCCGTGCTGCGGGACTCGTTCAAGCTTCAAGTGACCAGAGCAAGTGCACCCAAATATATGAGTGTGATACACTCCGTGATTGTCCAGAAAAACCCTGAGACGCTGCCTGAACCGTGTCTGTAATGAAAAGCTAAAAATCTTAAATCTAAATCTAAAAAAACCCCTCCAAAACCATCATCTCTTGTCTGAAGGAAATAAACCAAACAGACCAGAAAGATGGATTTACCAGTCGACACCTATTTAGGCTGTTCATCCTGGGCATGAACCCAACACAGCAAAGCTCTGTCAGAACGTCTCCGTTGGTAGCATTTATTCCCCACAGGTCAAAGTCCAAGAGCTTACCCAAAGTAGCTTCATACTCCTTCTTTATAGCTGACAGTAAGGGCTTGTAGGTCTTGAAGATGTCTATGAGGAATTCAAAGACCTCTCTGTAGGGCTGAGAGAAGAAAACAAGCTGGAGAAAACATTCAGTGGCACATTTTTCAGAAATCAGAGATGGCTGTTTTGTCCAACATAAATGGCATCTGATGATTGAGAACAGGTATAAAAATCCTGCTACCATGATGTATTTTGTCTCTCCATCTCTGCTCTTCCATCCCAAATACCTCCTCTGAAGGTGGAGTTCTCTCCCCTGTTTATAGGCACCGCAGCATGATGCAGAGCAAAGATTTTAGTGGCCAAAGCAAAGCTTTGAACAAGTCTATCAGAGCCAAAATGTGACACTGTTCAGGTGGAGCTGACTAGAACGCAGTTACAACAAGGACAGAACATTAAGGATACGTAAAAGAGATCATCTTGCTGCTTTTCTGGCCTGTTTTGTTGAGTTAAACGGCAAGCTCTGCAGAGCAGCGAGAGTCTCTGCAGAATATCCTCTGCAGAGAGGAGATACTGTTTATCCTCTTGTTCAGAGAGGACAGCCAGACTCCCGTGGTGTATCTGGGCCATGGGAAGACTTCACTAGCAATAAGGAATGTTCTCACTGAGGGTACCTCACTGTTAAATAGAATAAAGCATGTCATGTAAGACAGTAAAAAGTATTTTCAAAGCAGAAACATTTCTGAAACCTCTATTTTCTCTTGCCATTAGTCACTCATTGTTTCCCTCCATTCTCTTCCATCTGCCACTTTCCCCATCACTACAGGATTCCTTTGGGAATGAGAATTTGAATTAATGAGCGCAAAGAAAATAAAATCCAAATTTCCCATGGTCTGCATAAATGCTCAAATTGCAGGATATTACAAAACCAGGAGTACCCACTCCTGCTCCATCTGTGCTTTAAATGACAGTGGTGGTTCTCAGTGTCTCCATGAGGTGTGTCCTCAAACACTCACAACAAACACCCCAGGATCAGACCCATGAGAAATTAAGAATCTGGGGGATCCTGATTAGGCTCAGGCAAGAAGCTAGAGGACAAAGCCACTTCTTGTCACATGCAGAAACCTAACTTCAGGAAGGAGAGGTTTTGCAGTGGAAATCTGGGAACCTACACACTTGCTGCTCTATGGGTCTAGGCAGGAACCTTCAGGAGTTCAGTGTGTACCTTCTGTTCTGTAGCCACTCTGGAGTACCAGGGCTTTGTGAAGATTTGGGCTTTGATTTGAAAATGGCAACTGTTATAGAAGATGTGGAGTACACAAGATGATGTGACAACCCAACATCATGCAGACAGCAGCAACGCAACATACAAATAAACTGCTTCTGTGCAAGTTCTCTCATGTGAGCTGCAGACCCACCTATCCAATACTACCCATAGGTGCCTGCTCCTCTCAGCTACTTTCTCCTTTGGATGGCAAATTTAAATAATCCATCTCAGCACTTAGTTTCCAGTCAAGAGAACTTTGTATCAGACCTGTAACTTCAGTTCCTGGGAGTTCTTTTTAGTCAGATCAAGAGACTGCAGCTCTTCCCTTAAGTAGGACTCGAGTTGCTCCAAGTAGAGTGGCTTTGGAATGGTGAGAAGGGCCTGTTTATTGCTGCAGAGACACAGGAAAAGAATGGACACGTGGACTTATGTGTGTCATAGGTATAAGAATGAACTCGTAATAAATCAGCTCAGGGGTTTTGATTTTCTTCCTACTGCCCATTGCTTCACAGCAGGACTTTTTTTTTTTACTGTAGTACCTATATATTCTCTCAAATCGTACAACGGATGATTTAAAATTTCCTGATGGAGCAGGAGGCTATCCAAGACATCCTGCTATTACTGCTCTTCAGTTTAAGAACTTCAGAGTGGTTTTTGTTATAAAAAGCCAGGTGAGTGGGCTCTGTGTGGTAGAAAAGAATAAATGCTAATTACGTTACATGAAATGGGTTGAGAAAAGAGAACTGATGATGTACTACATCTCCTGAGGTTCTGTGTTCCTCAGGAGGTTCTAGGTTAAATGTCCCTTTGCTGAATGATATAATGTTTAATATTTCATATTAAAATCAGCTAGAATTAAAAACAAAAAGCCCAACTATCCTTATTATGATATGATTTAGTAGTGGACAGGTACGGTTGGACTTGATGATCTCAAAGGCCTTTTCCAACCAAACGATTCTATATCATCCACATCTGTGTCCTGCAGTCTGTCAGAGCTCTGAGTGCACCAACAGGTCCTGCAACCTCTTCCCTACCCCCGGGGGTTTGGGTGCTTGTGCTCAAGGTGATGGTGACAGCAAGGCAACCAGGGACAGTGACCTGCCTAGCAGGGCACAGTGCCACAGGACTTGAACAAGAACAGCAGGTCCCTTGATGGCAGCCAGGGTCATGGTGTCAGGTTGGGATGCCAAGTCAGTGAGGTACAAGATAGACATGGCTACGCCACAGCTCCAGCAAGAACCAAAGGTGAGTGAGCCTGAGTGAAGGCTTCCCACACCTCTTTCTCACGCCGCTCTGTTTACAGCACTTGGTTCCCAGGTTACCCAGCTGTTCCATATAAGAACTGGTCTTGAGCCCAGGAACCCAAGTGCCAAGGACTGGAGAAGAGCTTGCAGAGCCTGTTGGTGCACTCAGGGCCTTGACAGGATCCTGTGTAATGTTGGTCAATGAATCATTAAATGATAGCATTTTATGGTGACCTTTATACTAAGCATGACTTGACATCTCCTATAGAGCTACCAGTCAGAGCCAACAACGTCTTCTCTGTCCTGCTAAGGGTAACACAACATCATTGTTCTCACCCATACTGGAAAACGTTCTGCTCTGTAAGGTCTTAATTTTCAAACCTAGGTTGCTCAGAGAAGCTGTGGCTGCTCCTCCCTGGAAGTGTTTGTGGCCAGGCTGGATGAGGCTTTGAGCAACCTGGTCTAGTGGAAGGTGTCCCTGCTGCTGGCAGGGGGGTTGGAACTGGATGAGCTTTAAGGTCCCTTCCAACCCAAACCTGTGAAAAACTGCTTCCAGCAACCCTGGTGACTTAACCAGTAGTACTGGCTGAGCTTACCTAGACTGCGTCTCCTCTGGGATGCTGCAGGGTCTGTGATTCCCCAGGATGGTCTGCCTGGATGCAAATGCAGGCCACAGGGACAAGTGGCCTCGAGCAGAAAGCTGAAAAGATTGAAAGAAAAAAAAAAAATCCCTTTGCTGTATCTGAGCCCAAGAAAGACCCAAACTCCAGAATGAACACAACTGCCTACGAGAGACGAGGGCCGTACCCTGAAACTCCTCTCAGCCAGGACTGACCACACCTCAAAACCAAGGAAACTTTTTTGTTCTTTGAAAAAATCATCTTCCCAGCCTAGTATCATTAGTTAAACACCTCTGAACCATCCCCTGGTGGCTACTGTTCATGTGGCCTTGATGACATGATTGTGGGAAAGAGCTCATGTTGGCGAGTGAAAAATGGTTTTTTGGCCTACACTGGGAACACTGGAAAATAAAGCAACAAACAAACCATCAGAATGTTGCACTGATCCAGCTAAAAGACAAACGAGAGCTTTGACTTGGGTCTCGTTTCCACAAGGGACTTTTGCACTGGGGTGTGTGTCCCCGAGTAAAGGCACACTGAGCTGGGTCAACTCATCTCATGAGTGGCTTAATGGCTTCAAACTGGAAGAGGGGAGGTTTAGATTAGACATCAGGATGAAATTCTTTGGTGTGAGGGTGGTGAGACAGTGTCCCAGGTTGCCCAGAGAAGCTGTGGTTGCTCCTCCCTGGAAGTGTTGAAGGCCAGGTTGGATGAGGCTTTGAGCAACCTGGTCTAGTGGAAGGTGTCCCTGCTGCTGGCAGGGGGGTTGGAACTGGATGAGCTTTAAGGTCCCTTCCAACCCAAACCAGTCTATGGTTCCATAATCTTGACTAGGAGTTTTAAACTCAGGTTGGTGACCCAACTCAAAACAGCTGAATTTGCATCAGTGTAGAAAAAAATTAAGATAAGGTCTGAGGAAAAGGTTTAGGGCTGAGGAACCATAAAAAAGAACATGATAAATTAATTTTACTTCAGCGAGCTCTTCTGAAAGCAAAATCTTGGTGTTAATTTTAAGAGTCTGTTCATTTCTATCTTGAAACCATCTTAGTGTTTCTTTTTTTTTGGAGGGGGGGAAAGCCAGCTATGCTGGATTGCTGTACTTTACCTTCATTATTATAACCACATAATTAATATGTGATTGTCCAATACAAATCTCTTCCTATTTTGTCTGTACAATTTAGGAAAAAAAAAAAAAAATCATGGGCAAACAGGAGGATTTGACTTTCAAAACTCAAACTTCAGCCTGACCAAGCCTTGAAACAGTCAAATGTAAAGCCTCGGGAGTTTAAATGCCCTAATTTCAGTGCAAGAAGCAGGAAGATGACATTGGAGAACCAGTAAGATTCCAATTTATTGAGAGTTGAAAGTCTTTGGTGCATGGAGGAAATTGCTTACAGAATGTCCCAGCTCCAGGGACAAAAGAATGCTTTAAGTTCTCGTGCTAATGTCGCACAAACAGTTTGTCACAGAAGTGACACATTCCTGAAATACAACCAAAATGCTAATGAAAAAAACCCCCAAACATCAAAATAAATAACACAGGACTTTTCCAGACCTTAACCTCCCCTTAGCTTGTTGGTAATCAGATTCTTGGAATTTATTTTCTCATAATTTGGATATAGATTCTTCCCATGCTCATTTATTTACGAGGATGGATAAATAGGAGGGAGCAGATGTTCCTGTAGGCATGTTTATCCTCTGATTAAACAGCACGTGCTCATGTGGTTCCTTTTTTTTAAACTATAGGGGTCAAATTTTGGCTTCTGTATTTGGCGTGTACGTCCGCTCAAAAAGTTGCAGCCAAGAACAACATTGATCTTCGTCTCTGTCCTCCACCCTTACAAATGAGGTAATTAATTCACAAAGGTGACATCTGAATCTGAAATTCAAGAGGTAGCAGCAACATATAGATTTTTTTTTTTGTTTGATGGCTGGACCACTCGGTGGATAAG
>NW_010319719.1:0-1694 GCF_000700745.2 Antrostomus carolinensis
TTGGAGGTCTTTTCCAACCCAAACTATTCTGATTCTATGAATTTGGAGGAGTGGGGCCAAGCTGCACGACACTGAGTATCTCCATTGCCATCAGCAGGAGTCCAAAAGCATCCCTTAGATGGCCAAGTGCACAAATGAATCTTGCTCCTGAATACAAGCAGGAATAAATTATATAAGTGTAACAGGCAGTAACCTAACCTTTTATATGGTAGCTTGCTATTTCATTAAGTGTCTAAAATGTGTGAGCTCTTGAAGCACACGCACTGAGTTACTGTACTTGGTTTTGTCTCCCACTTGTCCTTGAAGTGTCCTGCTTTCGGCTTCAGACAGGATGGATGTGATAACTGGCACACTAGAGTTTTACACTGACAATACTCATACTGAAAATGTGGCTCTACCTCACGTGTATGTATGCTGATACAAAAGTGCTGAGAATGCAGCATTAAGGGCAAAGCTCTTGTACCTTTTCTGGGAAATCAGCATAACTTGGGTGCCTCTGAAGTGCCTGGATACTCATGCATGCAGCAGGGGAACAAAGGAGGAGTTAGAAGTTAGCTTGTGGTTGCAGATATGCAGTCTCATTGGGATCAGAGATATGGTGAAGTAGCACACACACTGGAGTGCTGCCATGGCTAGGTGTAGGCTCTGAGAGGGACAGGCTGAGGTGGCCATTAGAGAGAGCTGACCTTTATGTGAGTGAGCAGTGGGAATATGTGGAGTTTTGCCTTGGGATGGGCAAGCCAGCTAAGTGCTTATGGGTTAGGATAGAGAGCAGATCAGCATGGGTGATACTGTCTGCTACAGGCTGCCTGATCAGGAGAAATTAGCAGATGATCCCTTAAGAAACCTATAAGTAACTTCATGTTCACAATCCCTGGTCTTTATAGGAGGCTTGAGCCACCCAGGTATCTGCTGGAAAAGCAACGCAGATTGAGTACAAGCAGTCCAGGAGGCTTCTGGGTTTCACTGATGACAACTTCCTGACACAGGCAATTGAGGAGCTGAAATAAGGAGATGCTGTCTTGGACCTGGTGTTGAAAATAAGGGAGAAGTGATCAAGGGTAGTCTTGGCTGCAGTGAGGATGAGATGGTAAAAGTTCAGGATCCTAGGAGAGAACAGGGCAAATAGTAGGATCAGAACCCTGGACTCAGGAGAGCAGATTTTTTTCCTGTTCAGGGACCTACTTGGAAGAGTTCTAATTTGTAGAAACCAATTCTGTGCTGGCAAAGGTGCAATTTTTTTTTAAATTTCTTTCACTGGATGAAATTATACTGAGTTCTTGCTGAGTCTTACCATAAATATTGTTAGTTTTTAGTTAATCCTTTAATATAAGTAATAGCTTCCAACTTATTTCTGTTCTGTGGGAGTTACCTTTGTGTAAGACTACTTGTGCTTTGTTTAATACTTGTGTAGTTTGCTCTGTGTAGTACTACTTATATATTGAATTTCTAACATTCAAATTTAAGATTATTTTAGCTATGTGAAAATGGTGTTCAGCTGATAGAGTTATGAGATTACCATTCCTCTTAGCATGGCAAATGTGGTTCTTAATTTTTGTCAGGAAGAGTTAATACCATGAAATGCTTTATGTCTCTGTTTTGGAATGCATGTTTCATTTTTCAATGTCTGTTTCGTGAAAATTTTCAGTGGACCTTTACAAACTTTTGCCTCATGTAGAGAAGAAAGGATTGCT